>NW_025228181.1:4865-5652 GCF_018294505.1 Triticum aestivum | reverse complement strand
AACAGTGAGTAATAGTCCACGAAACAGGCCAGAATCGGGCAAAACTGCGAGTGTTGATGACTGACATGTAAACGCACCCCGCGGCTCGTTAACCGTGGAAACCACTCCGGGACCCCAAAACAGTGAGTAATAGTCCACGAAACGGGCCAGAATCGGCCAAAACTGTGAGTGTTGATGACCGACATGTAAATGCACCCCAGGGTTCGTTAATCCTGGAAATCACACCGGGACTCCAAAATAGTGAGTAATAGTCCACAAAATGGGCCAGAATCGGCTATAACTGTGAGTGTTCATGACCGACACGTAAATGCACCTTGGGGTTCAATAACTATGGAAATCGCTTCGGGACCCATGAATGGTGAGTAATAGTCCACGAAACGCGTCAGAGTTGGCCAAAATTGTGAGTGTTGATGACGGACACGTAAACGCACCCCGGGGATTTGCAATCCTGGAAATTGCTCTGGGACGCCAAAACTGTGACTAAAAGTAACCGAAACGGACCATAATCGACCAAAATTGTGAGTGTTCATGACCGACACGTAAACGCACCCCGGAGTTCGTCAATTGTGGAAATCACTCCGGGACCCCCAAAACTAAGTAATAGTGCAAGAAACGGGCCAAAATCGGCCCAAACTACGATTGTTGATGATCGACACGTAAGTGCACCTTGGGGTTCAATAACCATGGAAATCGCTCTGGGGCCCCAAAAGGTTGAGTAATAGTCCACGAAATGGTTCAGCATCGACAAAATCCGTGAGTGTTGATGACCTACACGTAAACGCACCCG
>NW_025228181.1:0-1079 GCF_018294505.1 Triticum aestivum | reverse complement strand
TGTGATTGTTGATGACCGACACGTATGTGCACCCTGGGGTTCAACAACCACGGAAATCGCTCTGGGACCCCAAAACGGTGAGTAATAGTGCACGAAACGGGTCAGAATCGACAAAAACAGCGAGTGTTGAGGACCGACATGTAAATGCACCCCAGGGTTCGTTAATCCTGGAAATCCCACCGGGACTCCAAAACAGTGAGTAATAGTCCACGAAACGGGCCAGAATCGGCTATAACTGTGAGTGTTCATGACCGACACGTAAATGCACCTTGGGGTTCAATAACTATGGAAATCGCTTCGGGACCCATGAATGGTGAGTAATAGTCCACGAAACGCGTCAGAGTTGGCCAAAATTGTGAGTGTTGATGACGGACACGTAAACGCACCCCGGGGATTTGCAATCCTGGAAATTGCTCTGGGACGCCAAAACTGTGACTAAAAGTAACCGAAACGGACCATAATCGACCAAAATTGTGAGTGTTCATGACCGACACGTAAACGCACCCCGGAGTTCGTCAATTGTGGAAATCACTCCGGGACCCCCAAAACTAAGTAATTGTGCAAGAAACGGGCCAAAATCGGCCCAAACTGCAATTGTTGATGATCGACACGTAAGTGCACCTTGGGGTTCAATAACCATGGAAATCGCTCTGGGGCCCCAAAAGGTTGAGTAATAGTCCACGAAATGGTTCAGCATCGACAAAATCCGTGAGTGTTGATGACCTACACGTAAACGCACCCGGGGTTTGTTAATCGTGGAAATCACCCCGGCACCCGAAAATAGTGAGTAATAGTCCACGAAACGGGCCAGAATCGGCCGAAGCTGCGAGTGTTGATGACCGACATGTAAACGCACCCCGGGGTCCACGAAACGGGCCAGAATAGGGCAAAACTGTGAGTATTGATGACTGACATGTAAACGCACCTCGCGGTTCGTTAACCGTGGAAACCAGTTAGGGATCCCAAAACAGTGGGTAATAGTCCATGAAATTGGCCAGAATCGGCCAAAACTATGAGTGTTGATGACCGACACGTAAACGCACCTTGGGGTTCAACAACTATGGAAATCACTTCGGGAC
>NW_025228180.1:130958-132057 GCF_018294505.1 Triticum aestivum | reverse complement strand
TCCTTGTCTTAAACGCTGCAATTTTTGAAGCAATTCACGTTGATAATATGGTGGAACCCAACGCGTACGCATAGCAGTTTTCAAAGCAGCCCAAGTAGTTGGAATAGGATATAATCTACAATGTTCAGACCACCATACACATGCAAAACTAGTGAAAGCACAAACAGCAGCAGCAACTCGTCTCTCCTCAGGATATTGTAAACATGTAAATCGTTGTTCAGTTTCTAACTCCCAAGTAAGATATATATCAGGAACATATCTACCCTCAAATGGTGGAATATTCAATTTTAGTTTAGGAATATGGACATCATCGCGTACCTGAGGTGGTGGTGCAGGCCTACCATTACGAATATATACCTGAGGTCGACCTGCTGGTGGTGGTGCTGGTGGCTGCTCGTAGATCTGATTTTGATCAACCTCATCCTCATAATCGCCTGCATACTCATCATCCTCCTGGGTACCAGCAACAGCAGTAGCAGGAGCCACAGAAGTATCAACAGCAGCACCAACAGTTTGGCCAAACGCAAGAGGAACACGGCTCTCTCGGCGAAGGTCTATTTCGCGACGTGGAGGTAGTCGTTGTTGTTGTTGTTGGAGAGGTGCGTTAGGTGCAGCGGGTGGTGGTGGTGGAAGACGCGCGAGCAATTCATTAAATCTGTTATCGAGCTTTGTTTCGAACGTCTTCTCAAGGCCAGTAATCTTCTCCATGGCCTCTTCAAAATTATTCAGCACATCTTGCACCTGTTCAGTCATCATGTGCTGAAACTTATCATGAAGCTCCTTGTTCGATAAGTTCTCCCAGTCAATCTCGTCGGCTTGTGATCCTGGCATGGTTAGCAGCAATAGAAACACACAAGAATATGATCCTACAGACAACTAAGAAGTGGTGGTGGTGTATCACAAATCCGTCAAGCAAATCTCAAATTCTTACCAGTTCTTACCCAGCAGCAGGCGGTGATCGGCAACCGTTGTAGTCAAAAACTCTCAAAGCTTGGATAGAGCGATTACCAGGGAAAGTCAAACACACGACGTAGATGTATGTGGAGCTGGGAAGGCTTATAGTATGGTAGCAAAAAGGGTCAGCAATAATCAATTCAGA
>NW_025228180.1:92642-130617 GCF_018294505.1 Triticum aestivum | reverse complement strand
ACTGGAAACGGGTCAAAAAAAACTTCCTATAATGGCACCTGTCTCAAAACACTCAGAAACACCTAAAAATAGGATAGCCAGAAATTTTTTCGAAAAATGCGTTTTCGAAAAATTTTGGGCCTAAACGGAGCGTGGCTACCCGACTCCGGCAAGGAAACACGAATCGGAAACTAGATGGATCTCGAAAACAACCCTAATAAGCAAGGAACTCGGATTGGTGGTGGATATATGGTGGTGGTATATGGCAGCGGTGGTGGTAGCGGTGGTAGTATATGGATATGGATATGAATCGGTGGTGGTATATGAATCGGTGGTGGTGATATATGGTAGTTGGAATAGGATATAATCTACAATGTTCAGACCACCATACACATGCAAAACTAGTGAAAGCACAAACAGCAGCAGCAACTCGTCTCTCCTCAGGATATTGTAAACATGTAAATCGTTGTTCAGTTTCTAACTCCCAAGTAAGATATATATCAGGAACATATCTACCCTCAAATGGTGGAATATTCAATTTCAGTTTAGGAATATGGACATCATCTCGTACCTGAGGTGGTGGTGCAGGCCTACCATTACGAATATATACCTGAGGTCGACCTGCTGGTGGTGGTACAGGTGGCTGCACGTAGTGTTGATTTTGATCAACCTCATCCTCATAATCTCCCACATAATCATCCTCCTCCGCATCAGCAGCAGGAGCCACAGAAGTATCAACAGCAGCACCAACAGTTTGGCCAAACGCAAGAGGAACACGGCTTGCTCGGCGGAGGTCTGCTTCGCGACGTGGAGGTAGTCGTTGTTGTTGTTGTTGGAGAGGTGCGTTAGGTGCAGCGGGTGGTGGTGGTGAAAGACGCGCGAGCAATTCATTAAACTTGTTATCGAGCTTTGTTTCGAACGTCTTCTCAAGGCCAGTGATCTTCTCCATGGCCTCTTCAAAATTGTTCAGCACATCTTGCACCTGTTCAGTCATCATTTGCTGAAACTTATCATGAAGCTCCTTGTTCGATAAATTCTCCCAGTCAATCTCGTCGGCTTGTGATCCTGGCATGGTTAGCAGCAATAGAAACACACAAGAATATGATCCTACAGACTACGAACAAGTGGTGGTGGTGGGTGTCACAAATCCGTCAAGCAAATCTCAAATTCTTACCAGTTCTTACCCAGCAGCAGGCGGTGATCGGCAACCGTTGTAGTCAAAAACTCTCAAAGCTTGGATAGAGCGATTACCAGGGAGAGTCAAACGCACGACGTAGATGTATGTGGAGCTGGGAAGGCTTATAATATGGTAGCAAAAAGGGTCAGCAATAATCAATTCAGAGATGCAAAGTTGAATAAACGCTCAACGACGGTACTGTGCTGGTCCTAGGCTAGACTGTGCTAGAGACGCGAGCCTAGAACACTAAGTTGTCACGCCGCCGCTTGATAGAGGCGAGGGTCCCGATCTTTCGATGAGATGATAACTATCGATTTGGTGGAGACGACTTTGACGATCCGACTACAAACGTGCACGACGTTGCGCCTTAGCAATCGCTAAACCAATCTCCTGAGGTTACTCACGATGCTGGAAGCACGGTCAGCCTGACCACGAAGGTCTATTCCTGCAAGCAATCGAAGAACGAGCAAGAATATGATAAAGCAATCTGAATATTGCAAATATATATGAAGTATTGATAATGGTGGGGATCCGGAAGCGGTCTTGGTCTGGTCGTTGGACACAAACGAAGTACACGAAGTTGCAATGGCTAACTTTTAACTAAACAAATCCCAAGGAAAAGCTACTAGATGGATCTACTTATATAGGAGCAAGGGGTGGCGGCCAAGGAGGTGGGAGGACGTCCCAAGGCAGCCTAAAACTAAATCTAGGTCGTACAAGGCCAATGGGCCCAAGTGGAGGTGATGTAACACCTTTGGACTTGTAGTTTGACTCGGATTCTGCTGCAGCATCAGATTGTTTTGTCCACAACTCAACTCTCCGGACGAATTTGAAGGTGATTCCAATTGGGTTGGAAAGTGCACGAAATCTAGTTTTCAACAAAAAAAGAATCACCCAATTCGGAGTCCGTATGAAAAACTTGTGTGCGTTTTGAGTCAGGTATGTCTGTGCAGTCCGAATCTGAATCCAGAACGTGAGAGACTTGGACTCTATCTTCTCTTGGGCCAAAAGTGACGTGAGAGAACTTTTTGGACAGCAAATAAACATCTCTTTCTTCCTTATCTTCATATGTGGATTGTACAAATGTCCCATACACCTGCAATTAGACAAAACACAAAAGTGTGTGAAGTATTTTTGTTCTGGATAACATAAATAGATTATTGAATAGTTTGCACTAGAAATCACCTGACAAATATGCATATATGCAATATTTTTGGTCATATCCAAGGTAGTCATGTCCTCATCATCTACATATGCTGATTATGTTGATTGTGATGTGGTACCTATGCAAGCATGTTCCTTATTACTTGGTAGACCATGGCAATTTGATAAAAATTCTGTACACCATGGTAGAAACAATCACTATACTCTTGTTCATAAGGATAAAAATATTACTTTGCTTCCTATGACTCCTGATTCCATTTTGAAAGATGATATTAATAGAGCTAATAAAGCACAACAGGAGAAGAATAAGAGTGAAAATCAGATTGTGGCAAAAGAATTTGAGCAACAAATGAAGCCTAATAATAAACCATCTAGTGTTGCTTCTGAAATTAAATTAAAAAGTGCATGTTTATTTGCCACCAAATCTGATATTGATGAGCTAGATTTCAGCAAATCTGTTTGCTATGTTTTTGTGTGCAAAGAGGCATTATTTTCATTCGAGGACGTGCCTTCCTCTTTGCCTCCTGCTGTCACTAACATTTTGCAGGAGTTCGCTGACGTCTTTCCACAAGACGTGCCACCGGGATTACCGCCTATTCGAGGGATTGAGCATCAGATTGACTTAATTCCCGGTGCTTCACTGCCAAACCGTGCACCATACCGTACCAATCCAGAGGAGACGAAGGAGATTATGCGTCAAGTACAAGAGCTTCTCGACAAAGGTTATATACGCGAATCCCTTAGTCCTTGTGCTGTTCCTATTATTCTAGTGCCGAAAAAGGATGGTACATCACGTATGTGTGTTGATTGTAGAGGCATTAATAATATTACTATTCGTTATCGTCATCCTATTCCTAGGCTAGATGATATGCTTGATGAATTGAGTGGCTCTACTATATTCTCCAAAGTTGATTTACGTAGTGGATACCATCAAATTCGTATGAAATTGGGAGATGAATGGAAAACAGCATTCAAAACTAAGTTTGGATTATATGAGTGGTTAGTCATGCCTTTTGGGTTAACTAATGCACCTAGTACTTTCATGAGATTAATGAACGAAGTTTTACGTGCTTTCATTGGACGATTTGTGGTAGTTTACTTTGATGATATATTGATTTATAGCAGATCTTTGGAAGAACATTTGGAACATTTACGTGCTGTTTTTATTGCTCTACGTGATGCACGTTTGTTTGGTAACCTTGGGAAGTGCACCTTTTGCACCGACCGAGTATCTTTTCTTGGCTATGTTGTTACTCCACAGGGAATTGAAGTTGATAAAGCCAAGATTGAAGCTATTGAGAGTTGGCCGCAACCCAAAACGGTCACACAAGTGAGGAGTTTTCTTGGCCTCGCTGGATTCTATAGGCGTTTTGTGAGAGATTTCAGCACCATTGCTGCACCTCTCAATGAGCTTACAAAGAAAGATGTGCCTTTTCTTTGGGGTACCGCACAGGAAGAAGCCTTCTCGGTATTGAAAGATAAGTTGACACATGCTCCTTTACTCCAACTTCCTGATTTTAATAAGACTTTTGAGCTTGAATGTGATGCTAGTGGAATTGGATTAGGCGGTGTGTTATTACAAGATGGCAAACCTGTTGCATACTTTTCTGAAAAATTGAGTGGGCCTAGTCTGAATTATTCCACTTATGATAAAGAATTATATGCTCTTGTTCGGACTTTAGAAACATGGCAACATTATTTATGGCCCAAAGAATTTGTTATACATTCTGATCATGAATCTTTGAAACATATTAAAAGTCAAGCTAAACTGAATCGTAGACATGCTAAATGGGTTGAATTCATTGAGACTTTCCCTTATGTCATTAAACACAAGAAGGGAAAAGAAAATGTTATTGCTGATGCATTGTCTCGTCGCTATACTATGCTTTCACAACTTGACTTCAAAATATTTGGTTTGGAGACCATCAAAGATCAATATGTGCATGATGCTGATTTTAAAGATGTAATGTAGAATTGTAAAGAAGGAAGAATGTGGAACAAGTTTGTCGTTAACGATGGATTTGTGTTTCGTGCTAACAAGCTATGCATTCCAGCTAGCTCCGTTCGTCTTTTGTTGTTGCAGGAGGCGCATTGATAGAGGCGGAGGTGTCCCGTCTTTGGATGAGATGATGGATTTCGCTTTGGTGGAAATTGATTTTGACGATCCGACTACGAACGTGCGAGGACGTCGCGCCTTAGCAATCGCTAAACCAACTCCGAGAGGTTATTGACCACGCCGGAGCACGATCAACCTGACCACGAGGGTCTGTTTCCTGCGAGCAAACGAAGAACAAGCAAGAAACTGAGATTGCAATCTGGATATTGCAAATATAAGATGAAAGCTTTATTGATCAAGGTGGGGTTCTGTGACGCCTTTGTCTGGTCGTTGAACACAAACGAAGTACGCGAAGTTGCAGCTATGGCGAACTTTTAATCTAAACAAAACCCAAAGTCTAAACGATGCCCTAAGGGCTGTATATATGGAGGAAGAGGGGGGAATTTCGTGGCCCTTGGTGGAGGGGTCCGAAATCAACCCTATCTCTTGTTTCCCCACACATACGGACTCTAAAAATAGCCTATACTTATGTATTTCGAAATTACATTGGCCTGGCCCAATAATAAGGTGACGCAGCACCTAAAATAGCCTCGGGACGAAATTTATGAAGTGGCATCTTGTATATTTCGTCCAAGGCTTCATGCACCCATTATGGTGGCTTCAAAGTCCTGAAATCATCACTTGTAACTCCGTTCTTGTTCCCCTTGCGCATGCCATCATCTCCATGCTTGTTCTTGCTCCAATGTTCATCCTTCTCCAAGCTAGGCCCTTCATTTGTAAGCAAAACAAATGTATCCAATTTAGGCAGCATCATATTCTCATGAACATTAGAATCATTACCAAGAAACGAAAGTACCTGCTAATTTAGTTGGCGTGCACGAGCTCTAGTAATTGGTCCAGTATGTATAGCAGCAGGGGCTGTGGGTGTAACAATTGTATTGATGTCCTCATCAGAACGGTGATAGCATTTATAGGTCTACAATCGGAACACAAGCGGAAACTTCCATCGGGCTTAGGCACAAGTATAACGGGAACGGCACAAGGGCTTAAGCATTCACGTACTTGACCGTTGTCGATTAGTTGTTGTACTTGCCGTTGAATCTCCTTGGTTTCTTCGGGATTGGCACGGTAGGGGGCTTTGTTTGGAAGTCGCGCTCCGGGGATGAGGTCAATTCGATGCTCAATGCCTCGTAGAGGAGGTAGACCCAGAGGCAGTTCATCGGGGAAAACATCTTGAAATTCCTGCAAAAGAGATTGAAACACCAAAGGTAGCTCGTGAATGGTGTTAGTTTTTGGTTCGCCATCCTTGCACACAAGGACAAAGTGCATCACACTCGATGGGTTCTCACACACTTCTCTCATCTCACTTTTGGTGGCAAATAGTATGAGGTTTTTCTCTCTAGGCGAAGAGGCGCTCAAGTTTGGCTTGTGGCTCTCACTCACTTTTTGGTGGCTCACTTTCTCACTCGTCTCTCTATGGTGGGTGGCTTGCTTGTCCGCTATCACTTGACTAGGAGACATAGGTCGTAGCACATATTCCTTCCCTTTCATCTTGAAGCTATAGTGATTGGTTCGCCCATTGTGGATGACACCACGGTCGAATTGCCATGGTCGACCAAGAAGGAGGTGGCAAACGGTCATTGGGACCACATCACATTCCAAAGTGTCTTCATATGCACCAATTTTGAAAGAGACTTGGACCGTATGCTCAACTCGTATAGTTCCGGAGTCACTTAGCCATTGAACCTTGTAGGGGTGTGGGTGCTTCTTCTTGACCAATTGGAGCTTGGAGCATAATTCTTCACTTGCCAAGTTGTGACAAATACCTCCATCGATGATGACCTTGACGGATCGTCCATTGATGCCGGCCTTTGTGTGGAAGATGTGGCATCGTTGGTCTTCTTGTTGTTGATGTTGGAGTGTCAAGACCTTGGAGACAACGAGAGCGGGGCTCGAATCGTCATCACAAAAGACTTGATCATCTTCATCCTCGTTCACGCGCCGGTGCATGGACACTTGCTCAAGAGCTTCCATCTCCTCTTCACTCATGGAGTCATATGTGCCGTCGTCGTTGAGGATCATGGTGCGCTTGTTTGTGCATTGATAGGACTTGTGGCCTCGGCCGCCGCAAGTGAAACACTTGAAGGAGCTTGTCTTGACGGTCTCATCGGTTGGAGTAGATGATGAAGCACGCGGCCTGAAGTTGCTTGTAGTAGGAGGAAGACGACTTGAACTTGCCGAAGTTTTCGTGTAACTTGACTTGTCGTCGTTGCTTGGAGAAGGCAATGTTGATGTTGGAGGAGTTGTTGAAGCTTGGGTGTTGGAGAAGCCGTAGGTCTTGGATGAGTACTTGGCGTACTTGAAGTCATCTTGCACTTGACGTTCCGCCTTTGTAGCTTGATGCACGAGCTCAATGAGGTTGGAGTAGGGTTGGAAGTCGGCGATCTTCTTGATGGGATGATTAAGTCCATTCAAGAATCGTGCCATTGTTTTCTCATCATCTTCCGTGACATTGGCTCGAATCATGGCAATCTCCATTTCCTTGTAGTATTCTTCAACACTCTTTGTTCCTTGCTTGAGGAGTTGTAGCTTTTTGAAGAGATCTCGGTTGTAGTATGTTGGAACAAAACGTGCTCGCATGACATCCTTCATTTGAGCCCAAGTGGTGATTGGAGGTTCACCTCTTGCTTGCCGTCGCTCAATTACTTGTTCCCACCATATGAGCACATAGTCTTGGAACTCTAGTGATGCCATTGCGATTTTCTTCTCTTCCTCAAAGTTGTGCAAACGAAAGATTTTGTCGACCTTCAATGCCCATGAGAGGTATTCTTTGGGGTCATTGCTTCCATTGAACTTGGGCATTGTGAATCTGAGCTTGCCATAGCGTTGCTCTTCATTGTGTTGTTGGCGATGGTGTTGATGATGCCCTTGACGTGGAGGGTAATCATCCTCATGTTGCTCTTTGATAGAGGCAAAGGTGTCCCGTCTTTCGATGAGATGATGGATATCGCTTTGTTGGAAGTCGACTTTGACGATCCGACTACGAACGTGCGAGGACGTCGCGCCTTAGCAATCGCTAAACCAACTCCGAGAGGTTATTGACCACGCCGGAGCACGATCAACCTGACCACGAGGGTCTGTTTCCTGCGAGCAAACGAAGAACAAGCAAGAAACTGAGATTGCAAAGGTGTCCCGTCTTTGATAGAGGCAAAGGTGTCCCGTCTTTCGATGAGATGATGGATATCGCTTTGGCGGCAGTCGACTTTGACGATCCGACTACGAACGTGCGAGGACGTCGCGCCTTAGCAATCGCTAAACCAACTCTGAGAGGTTATTGACCACGCCGGAGCACGATCAACCTGACCACGGGGGTCTGTTTCCTGCAAGCAAACGAAGAACAAGCAAGAAACTAAGATTGCAATCTGGATATTGCGAATATAAGATGAAAGCTTTATTGATCAAGGTGGGGTTCTGTGACGCCTTTGTCTGGTCGTTGAACACAAATGAAGTACGCGAAGTTGCAGCTATGGCGAACTTTAATCTAAACAAAACCTAAAATCTGAACGGTGCCCTAAGGGCTGTATATATGGAGGAAGAGAGGGGAATTTCGTGTCCCTTGGTGGAGGGGTCCGAAATCAACCCTATCTCTTGTTTCCCCACACATACGGACTCTAAAAATAGCCTATACTTATGTATTTCGAAATTACATGGGCCTGGCCCATTAATAAGGTGACGCAGCACCTAGAATAGCCTATGGACGAATATTATGAAGTGGCATCTTGATATATTTCGTCCAAGGCTTCATGCACCCATTATGGTGGCTTCAAAGTCCTGAAATCATCACTTGTAACTCCGTTCTTGTTCCCCTTGCGCATGCCATCATCTCCATGCTTGTTCTTGCTCCAATGTTCATCCTTCTCCAAGCTAGGCCCTTCATTTGTAAGCAAAACAAATGTATCCAATTTAGGCAGCATCATATTCTCATGAACATTAGAATCATTACCAAGAAACGAAAGTACCTGGTAATTTAGTTGGCGTGCACGAGCTCTAGTAATTGGTCCAGTATGTATAGCAGCAGGGGCTGTGGGTGTAACAATTGTATTGATGCCCTCATCACTCTTTAAAATCAGCATCATGCACATATTGATCTTTGATGGTCTCCAAACCAAATATTTTGAAGTCAAGTTGTGAAAGCATAGTATAGCGACGAGACAATGCATCAGCAATAACATTTTCTTTACCCTTCTTGTGTTTAATGACATCAGGGAAAGTCTCAATGAATTCAACCCATTTAGCATGTCTACGATTCAGTTTAGCTTGACTTTTAATATGTTTCAAAGATTCATGATCAGAATGTATAACAAATTCTTTGGGCCATAAATAATGTTGCCATGTTTCTGAAGTCCGAGCAAGAGCATATAATTCTTTATCATAAGTAGAATAATTCAGACTAGGCCCACTCAATTTTTCAGAAAAGTATGCAACAGGTTTGCCATCTTGTAATAACACACCTCCTAATCCAATTCCACTAGCATCACATTCAAGCTCAAAAGTCTTATTAAAATCAGGAAGTTGGAGTAAAGGAGCATGTGTCAACTTATCTTTCAATACCATGAAGGCTTCTTCCTATGCGGTACCCCAAACAAAAGGCACATCCTTCTTTGTAAGCTCGTTGAGAGGTGCAGCAATGGTGCTGAAATCTCTCACAAAACGCCTATAGAATCCAGCGAGGCCAAGAAAACTTGATGCGGAGCATCCCATGATCAACCCCATGGACGCATCTACATCCCCTACAACACCACTTGGACCTATGACTCGAGCACGTGCAAGAGCTCTCGAAACCGAGGTGACATCTCTCCTGTCTCATTTCCCTTTCGATTCACATGAGACATGGTTACTACCTCAAACGGAAACGCCATGCATACTCAGGTACCAAGGAGTTCACCGTGAAGAAGCTAGGAAGCAAGGAGAACCGGAAGCGGAAGACATACGTGAAGACGGAGAGGAAAAGCGCCAAGGACTAGTCTGGCCGGACGATCCGGACGACGGCCCGGATGATCCGGACAGAGCCCGGACGATCCGGACCCCCAACCGGACGATCCGGCTAATTCGACCGAAGACTACAGAAGCCTCCCCCCCGAAGCCGGATCGTCCGGACCCCGTCCCGGATCATCCGGACCCTGCCCGGACGTCCGGACCGCCAGTCGGAGATCCGGCCCTGCGCCTCCACCAGCCGAGTCCCCGGATCATCCGGGCCTCCACCCGGACCATCCGGACCAGCCCGGATCATCCGGCTCCGGACCCGGATCATCCGGCCAGCACCTGTGTGCGCGTGTTGGGCTGAGCCCATAAACCCCTTCGCCCCCCTAGCCTATAAATAGGACTCCTCCTCCTCCTTTTGAGACTTAGCATTGGATTAGCTCATTTTGTGTGAGAGCCTTTGCTCGTCCACTTGGATACTTCTCCTTGGAGATCAGGCCCTCTCCGGAGAAGATCCCCAAGCGGATTCAAGACCCCTCTTTAGGGAAGAACATCAAGGCCTCCTCTTGGAGAAGAACGGTTCCGTTGTATCCTTTCCCTTTGTTGATTGTGGACCATGTGTTACCTTATGTGTGAGATGATCTAGCACTCGTGTAATCGATTCTTGTTCGGTTTAGTGATTCCCTCTCGTTTCCCTCGTGTCCCCCTTTGTGATTTCCGCGCGTTTCTCATGTTTCTCCCGTGGGATCCCTCCAAACGTGAAAGATCGACCACTTAGGGTTCCGCCCTACATCATCTTGGTATCATGAGCCACGTTGATCACGTTTTTGGAGCCCCTACCCCTCTTTTTCTAGCTTAATTTTGTTGTTTTCGTCCTAAATCCGAAAATCCCCACAAAAATTAGCCCCAAATTTTTTTGTGATTTGTTGGTTTTGATGAAGATTTGTTGATTTTGATCCGTGGATTCGGTGTGTAACTTGTGGATCTTACTTTTCCCCACCTTCTTCCCCTCGAAATCCATCCAAAATCCGCGGAATCGACGAATTTCTCGCCGTTTTCGAGTTCTTCCCGAGCAGCTCCCGACAGCGTTTGACCTGCCCGGATCATCCGGACCCTGGCCCGGATCATCTGGACGCACCCGGATCATCCGGCTCCTGGCCCGGATCATCCGGCTTCCTCTGCCGAAACTGCATTCTTGCAGTCCTCCACCACCACCACCTACGCCTATATACTCCCCCACCCCAACACCACCACTTCCACCTGCCAAAATACCACGACACAACCTCCGTACCACCATTCGACTTTGGGTTCGAGAATTTGAGTTGTCCTTTCCGTGTCCTATTGTGTTTCGGCTATTTAGGTACGGTGCGACATCAACAACCAACGCTCATCTTCGTCGAATACTCATCTTCGCTACGGACGGTAACTTCGACGACATCTTTGTCATAACTTGCAATTGCATTGATAACCCACATTGCCTCATTTCACGCCGCTTACCCATCGAGACTAGCCATTGAGTATTGCCGGCAACGTGACTTGTGCACATTAGGGATAATACTCCATACATACCATAACATAGTGGTGCATATCTTGGGATCCACTTGTGTGTCACAAAGTTGTCATAGCATACACAATTGCTATCTTGGTTCATGAAGTTTGCATAAGAAAAGAGCTCCAAAGAGAAAGAGCCAAACAAGCTTTTAAGCAAAGAGGAAAGATAAGCAAAGAGCTTATGAGCAAGAACCATAGCATCATACAACATTAAGATTGTCATATTGTATCATCTTGGATCATTGCACCGAAATACCATACATATAGCATACTTGGGATAGAGATAGTTGCATTTTTGCCTAGTAGGTTGTGCACAAGTTTGCGTATCCACCTATTGTGCAATCATGCTAGCGTCTCTCTAGTATTGTGCAACAAGAGCATTTTCGTGGTCTCCACATTTTGGCTCACTTTTGGATTGCACAATCCCACTTATCTATTTGCGTGTGTGTTTCCGTGTACCCATACTTGCTTGGTCTACTTGTTACATTTGCGAATTTGCGAATCATTTTCAACATCTTTGAGTCAAACTAACGATTGCAATCAATTTTATGCCACCATCTTAACCAAGTTCCACTATAAGCTTTTACTTGTGTAGGTGTGAGAACCGGCAAGAATTGGTACCAAAAGTGCTATTTCATTGTCCGCATTTGAGTGAACTTGATTCACTTTCAACATCGGTCAAAGGTACATTGGTATTCGTTCTTTTCCTTCTACCACTCACATTTTGCTTGAAATGATGGATAGGCCAAGTACTTCTACAACCCCACTCTTCATCGAGCAAGACGACGACATGTCATCATACGTCACCAAGAGCCACCTCTTTGGTGCACAACGAGCGTTGCATCAAGAGCAACAAGCTATAAACGACCGCATCGACAACCTCGCCACCGACTTGCGACTCTCCGAGCAACATACAAGAGACTACTTTGACAACAAGCTCAACACGCACAAGCAAGAAAACGATGCAAGAATGGACGAAATCCGCGCCTTGTTGGTAAACCGGCCTCCTTCTACATCGTCATACTCAAGACGAAGCCACTCAAGTCGACACTCCGACGACTCCTTCTCCGGCTCAAGTACACCATCATCAAACACTCTTCAACGAGCCGCGCGTCAAGACCGTCATGCATCCCGCAACCCAGTACATGGCAAGCATTCACAAGAGCAAGTCGACGAGCAAGTCCCTCGTTGATGCGGAGCATCCCACCATCATCCCCATGGACTCTACATCAACACATCCAACCCCACAAGGACCCATGACTCGAGCACGTGCAAGAGTTCTTGAAACCGACGTGACTTCTCTCCTAAATGATATTTCATATGACACTCTCGAGACATGGCTACTACCTAAGTCAGATACACTTTGCATGATTAGGTGTCAAGAAGGACCTCCCGAGGATGCATGTGAAGATGGACAAGCTGCCCACTCCACGGATGAAGAGAACCAGCTGAAATGGGCAAGTTCACCTTCCAGGCCCCGGACATCCGGCCCAGACCCCGGACATCCGGCCCCTGGAGACGCCAACACAGTAGCCGCAGCCCAGCCAGAAATCTACAGGGCCCGGACATCCGGCCCCCAGGCCCTGGATATCCGGCCTCCCACGAAGCCCCGGACATCCGGCCCTCTGGCCAGAAATCCGGCGCCCCGCACCAGAGACTACAGAAGGGTGCACCACCAGCCCGGACATCCGGCCCCCAGGCCCCGGACATCCGGCCTCCCACGAAGCCCCGGACAACTGGCCCCCAGCCCGGAAATCCGGCGCCTCGATCCAGGAACCACAGAAGCTAAATCATCTAGCCCGGACATCCGACGTCTTGGCCCGGACATCCGATGCCTCGGGAAGCCCCGGACATTCGGCCCGACGCCCGGACATCCGGCTCCTCCTGTGTGTGCACAGTAAAGGGCCGAAGCCCATGTACCTCTTCGCCCCCCTAGACTATATATACTCCTTCCCATTCCTCTTTTGGGACTTAGCATTGGATTAGCTCATTTTGTGTGAGAGCCTTTGCTCATCCACTTGGATACTTCTCCTCGGAGTTCACGACCTCTTCGGAGAAGATCCCCCAAGCGGATTCAAGACCCCTTCTAGGGAAGAACATCAAGGCCTCCTCTCAGAGAAGAACGGTTCCGTTGTATCCTTTCCCTTTGTTGATTGTGGATCATGTGTTACCTTATGTGTGTGATGATCTAGCACTCGTGTAATCGATTCTTGTTCGGTTTAGTGTGTCTCTCTCGTTTCCCTCGTGTTCCCCTTTGTGATTTCTGCGCGTTTCTCGTGTTCCTCCCGTGGGATCCCTCCAAACGTGAAAGATCGACTAATTAGGGTTCCGCCCTACATCATCTTGGTATCAAGAGCCACGTTGATCACGTTTTTGGAGCCCCTACCCCGTGTTTTCTAGCTTGATTTTGTCGTTTTAGTCCTAAATCCGAAAATCCCCACCAAAAATAGCCCCAATTTTTTTTTGTGATTTGTTGGTGTGATGAAATTTTGTTGGATTTGGTCCATGGATTTGTGTTGCTGCGTGTGGATCTAGCTTTCCCCACCCTCCCCACCCTTTTCCATCCACCAATTCGTCCAAATTTTGCCCCGGAGTTGCCTTTTTCCCCGTGGAGTTCATCGTGTTCGGTCCCGATCCAGAGCCCGGACATCCGGCCCATGTCCCCGGAAATCCGGCGCCCTGGACATCCGGCTCCTGGCCCGGACATCCGGCCCCTGGGAGACAGCAACTCCACCCCCGCGCCCATTCCACCATACCCTCGCCAAATTTTGCCATCGTGCCCACGCCTTCTTCCGCATACCCACAACACTTTCCACAACCACCACCACAGCTCACCGCTACCTCCTATGTCGATTTTGATACGTTTTGGTCTTTGAAATTTGAGTTGTGGTTCCCGTGTCCTATTGTGTTTCGGCTATATAGGTACAGTTCGACGCCATCATCTCCACCGCTCAACTCCATCGACTACTCAACATTGCCAAGGACGGTAACTTCGACGACATCTTTGTCCTATGATGAGGACACCTTTGCCTCTATCATCCTAACTTGCAATTGCATTGATAACCCACATTGCCTCATTTTGCGTAGCTTACCCATCGAGACTAGCCATTGAGTATTGCCGGCAACGTGACTTGTGCACATTAGGGATCATACTCCATAGCACACATACCATACCATAGTGGTGCATATCTTGGGATCCATTGGTGTGTCACAAAGTTGTCATAGGATACACAATTGCTATCTTGGTTCGTGAAGTATTGCATGAGAAAAGAGCTCAAAAGTGAAAGAGCCACCCAAGCTTTTAAGCAAAAAGGAAAGATAAGCAAAGAGCTTATGAGCAAGAACCATAGCATCATAATACATTAAGATTGTCATATTGGATCATCTTGGATCATTGCACCAAAATACCATACATATAGCATACTTGGACTAGAGATAGCTGCATTTTTGCCTAGTAGGTTGTGCACAAGTTTGCGTATCCGCCTATTGTGCAATCGTGCTAGCGTCTCTCTAGTATTGTGCAACAAGAGCAATTTCGTGGATTCCACATTTTGGCTCACTTTTGGTTTGCACAATCCCATTTATCTATTTGCGTGTGTGTTTCCGTGTACCCATACTAGCTTGGTCTACTTGTTGCATTTGCAAATTTGTGAATCTTTTCCAACATTATTGAGTCTCGCTTTCAATTGCATCAAATTTTGTGATGAGGACATCAATACAATTGTTACACCCACAGCCCCTGCTGCTATACATACTGGACCAATTACTAGAGCTCGTGCACGCCAACTAAATTACCAGGTACTTTCGTTTCTTGGTAATGATTCTAATGTTCATGAGAATATGATGCTGCCTAAATTGGATACATTTGTTTTGCTTACAAATGAAGGGCCTAGCTTGGAGAAGGATGAACATTGGAGCAAGAACAAGCATGGAGATGATGGCATGCGCAAGGGGAACAAGAACGGAGTTACAAGTGATGATTTCAGGACTTTGAAGCCACCATAATGGGTGCATGAAGCCTTGGACGAAATATACAAGATGCCACTTCATAAATTTCGTCCCGAGGCTATTTTAGGTGCTGCGTCACCTTATTATTGGGCCAGGCCCATGTAATTTCGAAATACATAAGTATAGGCTATTTTTAGAGTCCGTATGTGTGGGGAAACAAGAGATAGGGTTGATTTCGGACCCCTCCACCAAGGGCCACGAAATTCCCCCCCCCCCCTCTTCCTCCATATGGACAGCCCTTAGGGCATCGTTTAGACTTTGGGTTTTGTTTAGATTAAAAGTTCGCCATAGCTGCAACTTCGCGTACTTCGTTTGTTTTCAACGACCAGACAAAGGCGTCACAGAACCCCACCTTGATCAATAAAGCTTTCATCTTATATTCGCAATATCCAGATTGCAATCTTAGTTTCTTGCTTGTTCTTCGTTTGCTCGCAGGAAACAGACCCTCGTGGTCAGGTTGATCGTGCTCCGGCGTGGTCAATAACCTCTCGAAGTTGGTTTAGCGATTGCTAAGGCGCGACGTCCTCGCACGTTCGTAGTCGGATCGTCAAAGTCGACTTCCACCAAAGCGATATCCATCATCTCATCGAAAGACGGGACACATTCGCCTCTATCATTTTGTGCCACCATCCTAACCAAGCTCCACTATAAGCTTTACTTGTGTAGGTGTGAGAACCGACAAGAATTGGTACCAAAAGTGCTATTTCATTGTCCACATTTGAGTGAACTTGATTCACTTTCAACATCGGTCAAAGGTACATTGGTATTCGTTATTTTCCTTCTACCACTCACATTTTGCTTGAAATGATGGATAGGCCAAGTACATCTACAAACCCACTCTTCATCGAGCAAGACGACCACATGTCATCATACGTCACCAAGAGCCACCTCTTTGGTGCACAACGAGCGTTGCATCAAGAGCAACAAGCTATGAACGACCGCATCGACAACCTCGCCACCGACTTGCGACTCTCCGAGCAACGTACAAGAGATTACTTTGACAACAAGCTCGACGCGCACAAGCAAGAAAATGATGCAAGAATGGACGAGATCCGAGCTTTGTTGGTGAACCGGTCTCCTTCTACATCCTCATACTCAAGACGGAGCCACTCAAGTCGCCACTCCGACGACTCCTTCTCCGACACAAGTACACCGTCATCGAACACTCTTCGATGAGCCGCGCATCAAGACCGTCATGCATCTCGCAACCCACTTCATGACAAACATTCACAAGAGCAAGTCGATGAGCAAGTCCCTCGTCCTCAAGCAAATCAAGTCGCTTTTGCTCAAGCTCAAGAACGACAACGACTACGGCGTCAACAAGAAAAAGAACGAGCGCGTCTACACCAAGAGCAACAAGATGCCGAGACTCAACGTCTTCAACAACAACAACGAGAAACACAAGCTCTTGAAGCGGAACGTGCCCTTCAAGCATCAAGTCGAGCTATCGCCAACCGCAATCGTGAACGACGCAATCAAGAGGAAGCTCTTCGAGAAGAAATCCAAGAGAGGAACTACCATCCACGAGTGCAACGTCAAGCTCCTCCACAAGCTCCTCAAGCTCAACTTCACCCTCAAGGTCAACAAGAACAAGTTGATCATGGACTTCATCTACGCCAAGAGCAACATGAGGATGATTACCCTCCACGTCAAGGGCGTCATCAACACCATCGCCAACAACACAATGAAGAGCAACGCTATGGCAAGCTCAAATTCACAATGCCCAAGTTCAATGGAAGCAATGACCCCGAAGAATACGTCTCATGGGCATTGAAGGTCGACAAAATCTTTCGTTTCACAACTTTGAGGAAGAGAAGAGAATCGCAATGGCATCACTAGAGTTCCAAGACTATGTGCTCATATGGTGGGAACAAGTAATTGAGCGACGACAAGCAAGAGGTGAACCTCCAATCACCACTTGGGCTCAAACGAAGGATGTCATGCGAGCATGTTTTGTTCCGACATACTACAACCGTGATCTCTTCAAAAAGCTACAACTCCTCAAGCAAGGAACAAAGAGTGTTGAAGAATACTACAAGGAAATGGAGATTGCCATGATTCGAGCCAATGTCACGGAAGATGATGAGCAAACAATGGCACGATTCTTGAATGGACTTAATCATCCGATCAAGAAGATCGCCGACTTCCAACCCTACTCCAACCTCATTGAGCTCGTGCATCAAGCTACAAAGGCGGAACATCAAGTACAAGATGACTTCAAGTACGCCAAGTACTCATCCAAGACCTACGGCTTCTCCAACACCCAAGCTTCAACAACTCCTTCAACATCAACCAAGCCTTCTCCAAGCAACGACGACAAGTCAAGTTACAAGAAAACTTCCGCTAGTTCAAGTCATCTTCCTCCTACTACAAGCAACTTCAAGCCGCGAGCTTCATCATCTACTCCAACCGATGAGACCGTCAAGACAAGCTCCTTCAAGTGTTTCACTTGCGGCGGCCGAGGCCACAAGTCCTATCAATGCACAAACAAGCGCACCATGATCCTCAACGACGACGGCACATATGACTCCATGAGTGAAGAGGAGATGGAAGCTATTGAGCAAGTGGCCATGCACCGGCGCGTGAACGACGATGAGGATGATCAAGTCTTTTGTGATGAGGATTCGAGCCCCGCTCTCGTTGTCTCCATGGTCTTGACACTCCAACATCACCAAGAAGAAGACCAACGATGCCACATCTTCCACACAAAGGCCGGCATCAATGGACGATCCGTCAAGGTCATCATCGATGGAGGTAGTTGTCACAACTTGGCAAGTGAAGAACTATGCTCCAAGCTCTAATTGGTCAAGAAGAAGCACCCACACCCCTACAAGGTTCAATGGCTAAGTGACTCCGGCACTATACGAGTTGAGCATACGGTCTAAGTCTCTTTCAAAATCGGTGCATATGAAGACACTTTGGAATGTGATGTGGTCCCAATGACCGTTTGCCACCTCCTTCTTGGTCGACCATGGCAATTCGACCGTGGTGTCATCCACAATGGGCGAACCAATCACTATAGCTTCAAGATGAAAGGGAAGGAATATGTGCTACGACCTATGTCTCCTAGTCAAGTGATAGCCGACAAGCAAGCCACCCACCATAGAGAGACGAGTGAGAAAGTGAGCCACCAAAAAGTGAGTGAGAGCCACAAGTCAAACTTGAGCGCCTCTTCGCCTAGAGAGAAAAACCTCATACTATTTGCCACCAAAAGTGAGATGAGAGAAGTGTGTGAGAACCCATCGAGTGTGATGCACTTTGTCCTTGTGTGCAAGGATGGAGATACAAAAACTAACACCATTCACGAGCTACCTTTGGTGTTTCAATCTCTTTTGCAGGAATTTCAAGATGTTTTCCCCGATGAGCTACCTCCGGGTCTACCTCCTCTACGAGGCATTGAGCATCGAATCGACCTCATCCCCGGAGCGCCACTTCCAAACAAAGCTCCCTACCGTGTCAATCCCGAAGAAACCAAGGAGATTCAATGGCAAGTACAACAACTAATCGACAACGGTCATGTACGTGAAAGCTTAAGCCCTTGTGCCGTTCCCGTTATACTTGTGCCTAAGCCCGATGGAAGTTTCCGCTTGTGTTCCGATTGTAGACCTATAAATGCTATCACCGTTCGCTATAGGCATCCCATTCCTCGCTTAGATGACATGCTTGATGAACTTAGTGGAGCCAACTTTTTCTCAAAAATAGATCTTAAAAGTGGCTATTATCAAATACGGATTCATGAGGGTGACGAATGGAAAACTGCTTTCAAAACCAAATTTGGCTTATATGAGTGGTTAGTCATGCCTATGGGTTTATCGGAAGCTCCCGGTACTTTCGTGCGTCTTATGCATCATGTATTTCGACCTTACATTGGAATCTTTGTTGTGGTTTACTTCGATGATATTCTTGTGTTTAGCAAAACCATGAAAGAGCATCTTGATCATGTTAGACTTGTTTTGCAAACGCTTCGAAAGGAAAGTCTTTATGCCAACTTGAAAAAGTGCACATTTGGTGTTGACAAAGTGGTTTTCTTGGGTTTCGTTGTCTCTTCCGAGGGTGTCCATGTTGATGAAACTAAAATTGAAGCAATTAAAACTTGGCCCCAACCCACCAATTTGCAACAAGTGCGAAGTTTCCTTGGTCTTGCAGGATTTTACCGTCGCTTTGTGAAAGATTTTAGCATAATCGCAGCTCCTTTGCATGCTTTGAGCAAGAAGAATACTCCTTTTGTTTGGGGATCTTTACAATCCACCACTTTTGAAGAGCTCAAGTCTTTGCTTACACATGCTCCGGTTCTTGCTTTGCCCAACTTTGACAAAACTTTTGAAGTTCATTGTGATGCAAGTGGTACCGGAATTGGCGGAGTTTTATTACAAGAAAAACGAGCCATTGCATATTTTAGTGAGAAACTCTCCGATGCTCAACTTAACTATCCCACATATGACAAAGAATTGTATGCTCTAGTGCGTGTACTACATGTTTGGGAACATTATCTTCGACCTCATGAGTTTGTCATCCATACCGATCACGAAACGCTTAAGTACTTAAAAGGTCAAACTAAATTGAACAAGCATCATGCCAAATGGAGTGAATTTATCGAATCTTTCCCCTATGTGATCAAGTACATTAAGGGTAAGGAAAATGTAGTTGCCGATGCACTTTCTCGCATATGCACACTTGTGACTAAACTTGAGTTGAATGTCATTGGCTTTGAACACATAAAAGACTTGTATGCCAATGATCCATCTTTTGCACCTCATTATGCTAAATGTTTGACGCATACATCTTGGGAACAATATTACATCAAGGATGGTTATCTCATGAGAGCTAACAAACTATGCATTCCCGAGTCTTCTCTTCGTTTGCTACTTTTGCAAGAGGCTCGTGGAGGTGGACTCATGGGACACTTTGGACGCGACAAGACTTTCGCCACGCTCTCCAAGAACTACTTTTGGCCCAAGATGTTCCGCGACGTCTCATACTTCACCACCCGATGCTCTACATGTTGCAAAGCTAAGTCTAAAGCTCAATCTCATGGTCTTTACATGCCTCTTCCTATTCCCTATCAACCATGGGAAGACATTAGTATGGATTTTGTACTTGGTTTGCCTAGAACTCAAAGTGGAAAGGACTCCATGTTTGTCGTTGTGGACCGATTTTCTAAGATGGCACATTTCATTCCTTGCAACAAGATAGACGATGCTTCACATATTCCAAATCTCTTTTGTAGGGAAATCTTGCGCCTCCATGGAGTACCAAAGACAATCGTCTCCGACCGCGACGTCAAGTTCTTGAGTTACTTTTGGAAGACCCTATGCGCCAAGCTCGGAATCAAGCTCTTGTTCTCATCCGCATACCATCCTCAAACCGATGGCCAAACGAAGGTGACAAACTGGACGCTCTCCACTCTACTTCGCGTGTTGATCAAGACGAACATCAAGGAGTGGGAGGCGTGTCTACCCATCGCCGAGTACACCTACAACCGTGCAAGACATTCGACTACCGGCAAGTCTCCCTTCGAGGTCGTCTACGGCTTCAACCCATTGTCCCCATTGGACATTCTACCTCTTCCTCTTCAAGAGCGCACCAACATCGACGCAAGTGCCCGTGCAAGCTACATCAAGAAGATGCATGAAGATACAAGACACACCATCGAGCGCCAAGTACAAAGACTAGCGACCAAGCTCAACATCAACAAGCAA
Organism: Triticum aestivum; assembly: GCF_018294505.1. Classification (NCBI taxonomy): domain Eukaryota; kingdom Viridiplantae; phylum Streptophyta; class Magnoliopsida; order Poales; family Poaceae; genus Triticum; species Triticum aestivum. Next base: position 110,003 of record NW_025228180.1, on the reverse strand, counting down.
CCCATGATCTTCAACATAGGCGATCTCGTGTGGCTACATGCAAGGAACGCTTCCCCAACGAACGCAAGTCCAAACTTCTACCTCGAGCCGATGGACCCTTCAAGGTGTTAGCACGCTACAACAACAACGCTTACAAGCTCGACCTACCAAGCGACAAGTACAACGTGAGCGACACCTTCAACGTCAAAGACCTCTCGCCTTTCCATGGTGATGAAGATCTTGATCCGAGGTCGGATCCTTTCGAAGGGAGGGGATATCATGCGGAGCATCCCACCATCATCCCCATGGACTCTACATCAACACATCCAACCCCACAAGGACCCATGACTCGAGCACGTGCAAGAGCTCTTGAAACCGAGGTGACTTCTCTCCTAAATGATATTTCATATGACACTCTCGAGACATGGCTACTACCTAAGTCAGATACACTTTGCATGATTAGGTGTCAAGAAGGACCTCCCGAGGATGCATGTGAAGATGGACAAGCTGCCCACTCCACGGATGAAGAGAACCAGCTGAAATGGGCAAGTTCACCTTCCAGGCCCCGGACATCCGGCCCAGACCCCGGACATCCGGCCCCTGGAGACGCCAACACAGCAGCCGCAGCCCAGCCAGAAATCTACAGGGCCCGGACATCCGGCCCCCAGGCCCCAGACATCCGGCCTCCCACGAAGCCCCGGACATCCGGCCCTCTGGCCAGAAATCCGGCGCCCCGCACCAGAGACTACAGAAGGGTGCACCGCCAGCCCGGACATCCGGCCTCCCACGAAGCCCCGGACATCCGGCCCCCAGCCCGGAAATCCGGCGCCTCGATCCAGGAACCACAGAAGCTAAATCATCCAGCCCGGACATCCGGCGTCTTGGCCCGGACATCCGGCCCGACGCCCGGACATCCGGCTCCACCTGTGTGTGCACAGTAAAGGGCCGAAGCCCATGTACCTCTTCACCCCCCTAGACTATATATACTCCTTCCCCTTCCTCTTTTGGGACTTAGCATTGGATTAGCTCATTTTGTGTGAGAGCCTTTGCTCATCCACTTGGATACTTCTCCTCGGAGTTCACGACCTCTTCGGAGAAGATCCCCCAAGCGGATTCAAGACCCCTTCTAGGGAAGAACATCAAGGCCTCCTCTCGGAGAAGAACGGTTCCGTTGTATCCTTCCCTTTGTTGATTGTGGATCATGTGTTACCTTATGTGTGTGATGATCTAGCACTCGTTTAATTGATTCTTGTTCGGTTTAGTGATTCTCTCTCGTTTCCCTCGTGTTCCCCTTTGTGATTTCCGCGCGTTTCTCGTGTTCCTCCTGTGGGATCCCTCCAAACGTGAAAGATTGACTAATTAGGGTTCCGCCCTACATCACTCGTCCTCAAGCAAATCAAGTCGCTTTTGCTCAAGCTCAAGAACGACAACGACTACGACGTCAACAAGAACAAGAACGAGCGCGTCTACACCAAGAGCAACAAGATGCCGAGACTCAACATCTTCAACAACAACAACGAGAAGCACAAGCTCTTGAAGCGGAACGTGCCCTTCAAGCATCAAGTCGAGCTATCGCCAACCGCAATCGCGAAAGGCGCATTCAAGAGGAAGCTCTTCGAGAAGAAATCCAAGAGAGGAACTACCATCCGCGAGTGCAACGTCAACCTCCACAAGCTCCTCAAGCTCAACTTCGCCCTCAAGGTCATCAAGAGCAAGTTGATCATGGACTTCATCCACGCCAAGAGCAACATGAGGATGATTACCCTCCACGTCAAGGGCGTCATCAACACCATCGCCAACAACACAATGAAGAGCAACGCTATGGCAAGCTCAAATTCACAATGCCCAAGTTCAATGGAAGCAATGATCCCGAAGAATACCTCTCATGGTCATTGAAGGTCGACAAAATCTTTCGTTTGCACAACTTTGAGGAAGAGAAGAAAATCGCAATGGCATCACTAGAGTTCCAAGACTATGTGCTCATATGGTGGGAACAAGTAATTGAGCGCCGACAAGCAAGAGGTGAACCTCCAATCACCACTTGGGCTCAAATGAAGGATGTCATGCGAGCACGTTTTGTTCCAACATACTACAACCGCGATCTCTTCAAAAAGCTACAACTCCTCAAGCAAGGAACAAAGAGTGTTGAAGAATACTACAAGGAAATGGAGATTGCCATGATTCGAGCCAATGTCCCAGAAGATGATGAGCAAACAATGGCACGATTCTTGAATGGACTAAATCATCGCATCAAGAAGATCGCCGACTTCCAACCCTACTCCAACCTCATTGAGCTCGTGCATCAAGCTACAAAGGCGGAACGCCAAGTGCAAGATGACTTCAAGTACGCCAAGTACTCATCCAAGACCTACGGCTTCTCCAACACCCAAGCTTCAACAACTCCTCCAACATCAACCAAGCCTTCTCCAAGCAATGACGACAAGTCAAGTTACAAGAAAACTTCGGCAAGTTCAAGTCGTCTTCCTCCTACTACAAGCAACTTCAAGCCGCGTGCTTCATCATCTACTCCAACCGATGAGACCGTCAAGACAAGCTCCTTCAAGTGTTTCACGTGCGGCGGCCGAGGCCACAAGTCCTATGAATGCATGAACAAGCGCACCATGATCCTCAACAAAGATGGCACATATGACTCCATGAGTGATGAGGAGATGGAAGCTCTTGAGCAAGTGGCCATGCACCGGCGCGTGAACAAGGATGAAGATGATCAAGTCTTTTGTGATGAGGATTCGAGCCCTGCTCTCGTTGTCTCCAAGGTCTTGACTCTTCAACATCAACAAGAAGAAGATCAACGATGCCACATCTTCCACACAAAGGCCGGCATCAATGGACGATCAGTCAAGGTCATCATCGATGGAGGTAGTTGTCACAACTTGGCAAGTGAAGAACTATGCTCCAAGCTCCAATTGGTCAAGAAGAAGCACCCACACCCCTACAAGGTTCAATCGCTAAGTGACTCCGGCACTATACGAGTTGAGCATATGGTCCAAGTCTCTTTCAAAATCGGTGCATATGAAGACACCTTGGAATGTGATGTGGTCCCAATGACCGTTTGCCACTTCCTTCTTGGTCGACCATGGCAATTCGACCGTGGTGTCATCCACAATGGGTGAACCAATCACTATAGCTTCAAGATGAAAGGAAAGGAATATGTGCTACGACCTATGTCTCCTAGTCAAGTGATAGCCGACAAGCAAGCCACCCACTAGAGAGAGGAAAGTGAGAAAGTGAGCCACTCAAAAGTGAGTGAGAGCCACAAGACAAACTTGAGCGCCTCTTCGCCTAGAGAGAAAAACCTCATTCTATTTGCCACCAAAAGTGAGATGAGAGAAGTGTGTGAGAACCCATCGAGTGTGATGCACTTTGTCCTTGTGTGCAAGGATGGAGAACCAAAAACTAACACCATTCACGAGCTACCTTTGGTGTTTCAATCTCTTTTGGAGGAATTTCAAGATGTTTTCCCCGATGAGCTACCTCCGGGTCTACCTCCTCTACGAGGCATTGAGCATCGAATCGACCTCATCCCCGGAGTGCCACTTCCAAACAAAGCTCCCTACCATGTTGATAGAGGCAAAGGTGTCCCGTCTTTCGATGAGATGGTGGATTTCGCTTTGGTGGAAGTCGACTTTGACGATCCGACTACGAACGTGCGAGGACGTCGCGCCTTAGCAATCGGTAAACCAACTCCGAGAGGTTATTGACCACACCGGAGCACGATCAACCTGACCACGAGGGTCTGTTTCCTGCGAGCAAACGAAGAACAAGCAAGAAACTAAGATTGCAATCTGGATATTGCGAATATAAGATGAAAGCTTTATTGATCAAGGTGGGGTTCTGTGACGCCTTTGTCTGGTCGTTGAACACAAACGAAGTACGCGAAGTTGCAGCTATGGCGAACTTTTAATCTAAACAAAACCCAAAGTCTAAACGATGCCCTAAGGGCTGTATATATGGAGGAAGAGGGGGAGAATTTCGTGGCCCTTGGTGGAGGGGTCCGAAATCAACCCTATCTCTTGTTTCCCCACACATACGGACTCTAAAAATAGCCTATACTTATGTATTTCGAAATTACATGGGCCTGGCCCAATAATAAGGTGACGCAGCACCTAAAATAGCCTCGGTACGAAATTTATGAAGTGGCGTCTTGTATATTTCGTCCAAGGCTTCATGCACCCATTATGGTGGCTTCAAAGTCCTGAAATCATCACTTGTAACTCCGTTCTTGTTTCCCTTGCGCATGCCATCATCTCCATGCTTGTTCTTGCTCCAATGTTCATCCTTCTCCAAGCTAGGCCCTTCATTTGTAAGCAAAACAAATGTATCCAATTTAGGCAGCATCATATTCTCATGAACATTAGAATCATTACCAAGAAACGAAAGTACCTGGTAATTTAGTTGGCGTGCACGAGCTCTAGTAATTGGTCCAGTATGTATAGCAGCAGGGGCTGTGGGTGTAACAATTGTATTGATGTCCTCATCAAAAATGCACACGAACAGTACGTGTTACCTTAACCTTGCCACTGTTGTTGAACCATTGGATGTAGTAAGGATGTGGATGTGGTCTTGTGGTGAGAGAAAGCTTCTCCACCATCTCCATGCTAGCCAAGTTGTTGCAGCTCCCTCCGTCTATTATGACGCGCACAGAACGTTCCTTCACAACTCCCTTGGTATGGAACAAATTGTGCCTCTGATTTTGCTCAGCTTGTGTGACCTGCACACTCAAAACACGTTGATCAACTAAACATTCATACCTGTCAGCGTCTTCAGGAGCCATGTATTGCGTCTCATGATCAGAATCATCTCCACCATGTTCTTCACGTGTAATAAGAGCCAATGTCTCCTCATCATAGTCACTAGCGGACTCATATCCACCATCCGCGGTAGCAATCATCACACGCGAAGATTTGCATTCCCTCGCATAATGACCTCCTCCCTTACAACGACGACAAATAATATCACTTGTGTGCCCTGTTGATGCCATGGAAGAAGAAGAACGCTGTGCAGGACCAGCAGGTGCGCTCTTGGAAGATAATGGTGGTTGTGCCTGTTTTCTTGTATCACGGCTGGAGGTGGCACCGGATGGAGGTGCTGGTGCAGTTGAAGTAGAAGATGCACGTGGTGTCCATGATGAAGGTCGGCCTGCAGAAAAGTTAGTTCGCCCCAATGCTTGTCGATCCTGCACTTCACGTTCAGCTTTACAAGCAAGATGGAATAAACGAGTGATATTAGTATACTCCTTATAGTCTAGAATGGTCTGAATCTCTCTATTTAATCCACCCAGAAAACGTGCAAGCATAGCTTCATTCTCCTCAACAATACCACATCTAATCATGCCAGTTTGTAATTCCTGATAATATTCTTCTACAGAATTTTTCCCTTGTCTTAAACGCTGCAATTTTTGAAGCAATTCACGTTGATAATATGGTGGAACCCAACGCGTACGCATAGCAGTTTTCAAAGCAGCCCAAGTAGTTGGAATAGGATATAATCTACAATGTTCAGACCACCATACGCATGCAAAACTAGTGAAAGCACAAACAGCAGCAGCAACTCGTCTCTCCTCAGGATATTGTAAACATATAAATCGTTGTTCAGTTTCTAACTCCCAAGTAAGATATATATCAGGAACATATCTACCCTCAAATGGTGGAATATTCAATTTCAGTTTAGGAATATGGACATCATCGCGTACCTGAGGTGGTGGTGCAGGCCTACCATTACGAATATATACCTGAGGTCGACCTGCTGGTGGTGGTACAGGTGGCTGCACGTAGTGTTGATTTTGATCAACCTCATCCTCATAATCTCCCACATAATCATCCTCCTCCGCATCAGCAGCAGGAGCCACAGAAGTATCAACAGCAGCACCAACAGTTTGGCCAAACGCAAGAGGAACACGGCTTGCTCGGCGGAGGTCTGCTTCGCGACGTGGAGGTAGTCGTTGTTGTTGTTGTTGGAGAGGTGCGTTAGGTACAGCGGGTGGTGGTGGTGGAAGACGCGCGAGCAATTCATTAAACTTGTTATCGAGCTTTGTTTCGAACGTCTTCTCAAGGCCAGTGATCTTCTCCATGGCCTCTTCAAAATTGTTCAGCACATCTTGCACATGTTCAGTCATCATTTGCTGAAACTTATCATGAAGCTCGGAATCTAGATTGATCCCGAAAATAAACCTAATAAGCAAGGAACTCGGATTGGTGGTGGATATATGGTGGTGGTATATGGCAGCGGTGGTAGTATATGGATATGGATCGGTGGTGGTATATGGACACGGATTGGTGGTGGTATATGGATACGGATTCGGAGCGGTGGTGGTAGATGGCAGGGGCGATGATGATGGTGCGGCGACGGCGTGACAACTTGTGAACAGAACTCGAAACTCTAAAAGACTAGACGCTAAGACCAGCAACTGAACACGACGATGCAACCGCAAATTCAACAAAGCAAATACAGAAAAGATTATGCAAGGCTCAGATTGGTTCGGATGGGATGAACTAACCCTAATTTTTTTTTGGCTTTTTCGTGGACTATAGGTATGAAGAATAGACTCGATCTAAACTATAAAAAACTGTAAAATCTCACCGAGCAACCTGGAAATCTGATACCACTTGATAGAGGCAAAGGTGTCCCGTCTTTCGATGAGATGGTGGATTTCGCTTTGGTGGAAGTCGACTTTGACGATCCGACTACGAACGTGCGAGGACGTCGCGCCTTAGCAATCGCTAAACCAACTCCGAGAGGTTATTGACCACGCCGGAGCACGATCAACCTGACCACGAGGGTCTGTTTCCTGCGAGCAAACGAAGAACAAGCAAGAAACTAAGATTGCAATCTGGATATTGCGAATATAAGATGAAAGCTTTATTGATCAAGGTGGGGTTCTGTGACGCCTTTGTCTGGTCGTTGAACACAAACGAAGTACGCGAAGTTGCAGCTATGGCGAACTTTTAATCTAAACAAAACCCAAAGTCTAAACGATGCCCTAAGGGCTGTATATATGGAGGAAGAGGGGGGAATTTCGTGGCCCTTGGTGGAGGGGTCCGAAATCAACCCTATCTCTTGTTTCGCCACACATATGGACTCTAAAAATAGCCTATACTTATGTATTTCGAAATTACATGGGCCTGGCCCAATAATAAGGTGACGCAGCACCTAAAATAGCCTCGGGACGAAATTTATGAAGTGGCATCTTGTATATTTCGTCCAAGGCTTCATGCACACATTATGGTGGCTTCAAAGTCCTGAAATCATCACTTGTAACTCCGTTCTTGTTCCCCTTGCGCATGCCATCATCTCCATGCTTGTTCTTGCTCCAATGTTCATCCTTCTCCAAGCTAGGCCCTTCATTTGTAAGCAAAACAAATGTATCCAATTTAGGCAGCATCATATTCTCATGAACATTAGAATCATTACCAAGAAACGAAAGTACCTGATAATTTAGTTGGCGTGCACGAGCTCTAGTAATTGGTCCAGTATGTATAGCAGCAGGGGCTGTGGGTGTAACAATTGTATTGATGTCCTCATCATCCTCCCCTTCTTGAAATGAAGTCGTCCTCGACGGAAGTTCATCTTCCTCACCCACATAATGCTTCAAATCTGCAATGTTAAAAGTGGGACTAACCCCAAAATCTGCAGGCAACTCAAGTTTATATGCATTATCATTTATTTTCTCTAACACCTTAAAGGGACCATCAGCACGTGGCATTAGCTTTGATTTGCGCAAATCAGGAAATCTATTCTGCATTACATCTTTAAAATCAGCATCATGCACATATTGATCTTTGATGGTCTCCAAACCAAATATTTTGAAGTCAAGTTGTGAAAGCATAGTATAGCGACGAGACAATGCATCAGCAATAACATTTTCTTTTCCCTTCTTGTGTTTAATGACATAAGGGAAAGTCTCAATGAATTCAACCCATTTAGCATGTCTACGATTCAGTTTAGCTTGACTTTTAATATGTTTCAAAGATTCATGATCAGAATGTATAACAAACTCTTTGGGCCATAAATAATGTTGCCATGTTTCTAAAGTCCGAACAAGAGCATATAATTCTTTATCATAAGTAGAATAATTCAGACTAGGCCCACTCAATTTTTCAGAAAAGTATGCAACAGGTTTGCCATCTTGTAATAACACACCTCCTAATCCAATTCCACTAGCATCACATTCAAGCTCAAAAGTCTTATTAAAATCAGGAAGTTGGAGTAAAGGAGCATGTGTCAACTTATCTTTCAATACCGTGAAGGCTTCTTCCTGTGCGGTACCCCAAACAAAAGGCACATCCTTCTTTGTAAGCTCGTTGAGAGGTGCAGCAATGGTGCTGAAATCTCTCACAAAACGCCTATAGAATCCAGCGAGGCCAAGAAAACTCCTCACTTGTGTGACCGTTTTGGGCTGCGGCCAACTCTCAATAGCTTCAATCTTGGCTTTGTCAACTTCAATTCCCTGTGGAGTAACAACATAGCCAAGAAAAGATACGCGGTCGGTGCAAAAGGTGCACTTCCCAAGGTTACCAAACAAACGTGCATCACGTAGAGCAATAAAAACAGCACGTAAATGTTCCAAATGTTCTTTCAAAGATCTGCTATAAATCAGTATGTCATCAAAGTAAACTACCACAAATCGTCCAATGAAAGCACGTAAAACTTCGTTCATTAATCTCATGAAAGTACTAGGTGCATTAGTTAACCCAAAAGGCATGACTAACCACTCATATAATCCAAACTTAGTTTTAAATGCTGTTTTCCATTCATCTCCCAATTTCATACGAATTTGATGGTAGCCACTACGCAAATCAACTTTGGAGAATATTGTAGAGCCACTCAATTCATCAAGCATATCATCTAGCCTAGGAATAGGATGACGATAACGAATAGTGATATTATTAATGCCTCTACAATCAACACACATACGTGATGTACCATCCTTTTTCGGCACTAGAATAATAGGAACAGCACAAGGACTAAGGGATTCGCGTATATAACCTTTGTCGAGAAGCTCTTGTACTTGGCGCATAATCTCCTTCGTCTCCTCTGGATTGGTACGGTATGGTGCACGGTTTGGCAGTGAAGCACCGGGAATTAAGTCAATCTGATGCTCAATCCCTCGAATAGGCGGTAATCCCGGTGGCACGTCTTGTGGAAAGACGTCAGCGAACTCCTGCAAAATGTTAGTGACAGCAGGAGGCAAAGAGGAAGGCACGTCCTCGAATGAAAATAATGCCTCTTTGCACACAAAAGCATAGCAAACAGATTTGCTGAAATCTAGCTCATCAATATCAGATTTGGTGGCAAATAAACATGCACTTTTCAATTTAATTTCAGAAGCAACACTAGATGGTTTACTATTAGACTTCATTTGTTGCTCAAATTCTTTTGCCACAATCTGATTTTCACTCTTATTCGTCTCCTGTTTTGCTTTATTAGCTCTATTAATATCATCTTTCAAAATGGAATCAGGAGTCATAGGAAGCAAAGTAATATTTTTATCCTTATGAACAAGAGTATAGTGATTGTTTCTATCATGGTGTACAGAATTTTTATCAAATTGCCATGGTCTACCAAGTAATAAGGAACATGCTTGCATAGGTACCACATCACAATCAACATAATCAGCATATGTAGATATACTAAAATGCACACGAACAGTACGTGTTACCTTAACCTTGCCGCTGTTGTTGAACCATTGGATGTAGTAAGGATGTGGATGTGGTCTTGTGGTGAGAGAAAGCTTCTCGACCATCTCCATGCTAGCCAAGTTGTTGCAGCTCCCTCCGTCTATGATGACGCGCACAGAACGTTCCTTCACAACTCCCTTGGTATGGAACAAATTGTGCCTCTGATTTTGCTCAGCTTGTGTGATCTGCACACTCAAAACACGTTGAGCAACTAAACATTCATACCTGTCAGCGTCTTCAGGAGCCATGTATTGCGTCTCATTATCAGAATCATCTCCACCATGTTCTTCACGTGTAATAAGAGCCAAAGTCTCCTCATCATAGTCACTAGCGGACTCATATCCACCATCCACGGTAGCAATCATCACACGCGGAGATTTGCATTCTCTCGCATAATGACCTCCTCCCTTAGAACGACGACAAATAATATCACTTGTGTGCCCTGTTGATGCTATGGAAGAAGAAGAACGCTGTGTAGGCCCGGCAGGTGCGCTCTTGGCAGATAATGGTGGTTGTGCCTGTTTTCTTGTATCACGGCTGGAGGTGGCACCTGATGGAGGTGCTGGTGCAGTTGAAGTAGAAGATGCACGTGGTGTCCATGATGAAGGTCGGCCTGCAGAAAAGTTAGTTCGCCCCAATGCTTGTCGATCCTGCACTTCACGTTCAGCTTTACAAGCAAGATGGAATAAACGAGTGATATTAGTATACTCCTTATAGTCTAGAATGGTCTGAATCTCTCTATTTAATCCACCCAGAAAACGTGCAAGCATAGCTTCATTCTCCTCAACAATACCACATCTAATCATGCCAGTTTGTAATTCCTGATAATATTCTTCTACAGAATTTTTTCCTTGTCTTAAACGCTGCAATTTTTGAAGCAATTCACGTTGATAATATGGTGGAACCCAACGCGTACGCATAGCAGTTTTCAAAGCAGCCCAAGTAGTTGGAATAGGATATAATCTGCAATGTTCAGACCACCATACACATGCAAAACTAGTGAAAGCACAAACAGCAGCAGCAACTCGTCTCTCCTCAGGATATTGTAAACATGTAAATCGTTGTTCAGTTTCTAACTCCCAAGTAAGATATATATCAGGAACATATCTACCCTCAAATGGTGGAATATTCAATTTCAGTTTAGGAATATGGACATCATCGCGTACCTGAGGTGGTGGTGCAGGCCTACCATTACGAATATATACCTGAGGTCGACCTGCTGGTGGTGGTACAGGTGGCTGCACGTAGTGTTGATTTTGATCAACCTCATCCTCATAATCTCCCACATAATCATCCTCCTCCGCATCAGCAGCAGGAGCCACAGAAGTATCAACAGCAGCACCAACAGTTTGGCCAAACGCAAGAGGAACACGGCTTGCTCGGCGGAGGTCTGCTTCGCGACGTGGAGGTAGTCGTTGTTGTTGTTGTTGGAGAGGTGCGTTAGGTACAGCGGGTGGTGGTGGTGGAAGACGCGCGAGCAATTCATTAAACTTGTTATCGAGCTTTGTTTCGAACGTCTTCTCAAGGCCAGTGATCTTCTCCATGGCCTCTTCAAAATTGTTCAGCACATCTTGCACATGTTCAGTCATCATTTGCTGAAACTTATCATGAAGCTCGGAATCTAGATTGATCCCGAAAATAAACCTAATAAGCAAGGAACTCGGATTGGTGGTGGATATATGGTGGTGGTATATGGCAGCGGTGGTAGTATATGGATATGGATCGGTGGTGGTATATGGACACGGATTGGTGGTGGTATATGGATACGGATTCGGAGCGGTGGTGGTAGATGGCAGGGGCGATGATGATGGTGCGGCGACGGCGTGACAACTTGTGAACAGAACTCGAAACTCTAAAAGACTAGACGCTAAGACCAGCAACTGAACACGACGATGCAACCGCAAATTCAACAAAGCAAATACAGAAAAGATTATGCAAGGCTCAGATTGGTTCGGATGGGATGAACTAACCCTAATTTTTTTTTGGCTTTTTCGTGGACTATAGGTATGAAGAATAGACTCGATCTAAACTATAAAAAACTGTAAAATCTCACCGAGCAACCTGGAAATCTGATACCACTTGATAGAGGCAAAGGTGTCCCGTCTTTCGATGAGATGGTGGATTTCGCTTTGGTGGAAGTCGACTTTGACGATCCGACTACGAACGTGCGAGGACGTCGCGCCTTAGCAATCGCTAAACCAACTCCGAGAGGTTATTGACCACGCCGGAGCACGATCAACCTGACCACGAGGGTCTGTTTCCTGCGAGCAAACGAAGAACAAGCAAGAAACTAAGATTGCAATCTGGATATTGCGAATATAAGATGAAAGCTTTATTGATCAAGGTGGGGTTCTGTGACGCCTTTGTCTGGTCGTTGAACACAAACGAAGTACGCGAAGTTGCAGCTATGGCGAACTTTTAATCTAAACAAAACCCAAAGTCTAAACGATGCCCTAAGGGCTGTATATATGGAGGAAGAGGGGGGGGGGGAATTTCGTGGCCCTTGGTGGAGGGATCCGAAATCAACCCTATCTCTTGTTTCCCCACACATACGGACTCTAAAAATAGCCTATACTTATGTATTTCGAAATTACATGGGCCTGGCCCAATAATAAGGTGACGCAGCACCTAAAATAGCCTCGGGACGAAATTTATGAAGTGGCATCTTGTATATTTCGTCCAAGGCTTCATGCACCCATTATGGTGGCTTCAAAGTCCTGAAATCATCACTTGTAACTCCGTTCTTGTTCCCCTTGCGCATGCCATCATCTCCATGCTTGTTCTTGCTCCAATGTTCATCCTTCTCCAAGCTAGGCCCTTCATTTGTAAGCAAAACAAATGTATCCAATTTAGGCAGCATCATATTCTCATGAACATTAGAATCATTACCAAGAAACGAAAGTACCTGGTAATTTAGTTGGCGTGCACGAGCTCTAGTAATTGGTCCAGTATGTTGATAGAGGCAAAGGTGTCCCGTCTTTCGATGAGATGGTGGATTTCGCTTTGGTGGAAGTCGACTTTGACGATCCGACTACGAACGTGCGAGGACGTCGCGCCTTAGCAATCGCTAAACCAACTCCGAGAGGTTATTGACCACGCCGGAGCACGATCAACCTGACCACGAGGGTCTGTTTCCTGCGAGCAAAGAAGAACAAGCAAGAAACTAAGATTGCAATCTGGATATTGCGAATATAAGATGAAAGCTTTATTGATCAAGGTGGGGTTCTGTGACGCCTTTGTCTGGTCGTTGAACACAAACGAAGTACGCGAAGTTGCAGCTATGGCGAACTTTTAATCTAAACAAAACCCAAAGTCTAAACGATGCCCTAAGGGCTGTATATATGGAGGAAGAGGGGGAGAATTTCGTGGCCCTTGGTGGAGGGGTCCGAAATCAACCCTATCTCTTGTTTCCCCACACATACGGACTCTAAAAATAGCCTATACTTATGTATTTCGAAATTACATGGGCCTGGCCCAATAATAAGGTGACGCAGCACCTAAAATAGCCTCGGGACGAAATTTATGAAGTGGCGTCTTGTATATTTCGTCCAAGGCTTCATGCACCCATTATGGTGGCTTCAAAGTCCTGAAATCATCACTTGTAACTCCGTTCTTGTTTCCCTTGCGCATGCCATCATCTCCAGGCTTGTTCTTGCTCCAATGTTCATCCTTCTCCAAGCTAGGCCCTTCATTTGTAAGCAAAACAAATGTATCCAATTTAGGCAGCATCATATTCTCATGAACATTAGAATCATTACCAAGAAACGAAAGTACCTGGTAATTTAGTTGGCGTGCACGAGCTCTAGTAATTGGTCCAGTATGTATAGCAGCAGGGGCTGTGGGTGTAACAATTGTATTGATGTCCTCATCACATGTCAATCCCGAAGAAACCAAGGAGATTCAACGGCAAGTACAACAACTAATCGACAACGGTCATGTACGTGAAAGCTTAAGCCCTTGTGCCGTTCCCGTCATACTTGTGCCTAAGCCCGATGGAAGTTTTCGCTTGTGTTCCGATTGTAGACCTATAAATGCTATCACCGTTCGCTATAGGCATCCCATTCCTCGCTTAGATGACATGCTTGATGAACTTAGTGGAGCCAACTTTTTCTCAAAAATAGATCTTAAAAGTGGCTATTATCAAATACGCATTCACGAAGGTGATGAATGGAAAACCGCTTTCAAAACCAAATTTGGCTTATATGAGTGGTTAGTCATGCCTATGGGTTTATCGGAAGCTCCCGGTACTTTCGTGTGTCTTATGCATCATGTACTTCGACCTTACATTGGAATCTTTGTTGTGGTTTACTTCGATGATATTCTTGTGTTTAGCAAAACCATGAAAGAGCATCTTGATCATGTTAGGCTTGTTTTGCAAACACTTCGCAAGGAAAGTCTTTATGCCAACATGAAAAAGTGCACATTCGGTGTTGACAAAGTGGTTTTCTTGGGTTTCGTTGTCTCTTCCAAGGGTGTCCATGTTGATGAAACTAAAATTGAAGCAATTAAAACTTGGCCCCAACCCACAAATTTGCAACAAGTGCGAAGTTTCCTTGGTCTTGCAGGTTTTTATCGTCGCTTTGTGAAAGATTTTAGCATAATTGCTGATAGAGGCGGAGGTGTCCCGTCTTTCGATGAGATGGTGGATTTCTCTTTGGTGGAAGTCGACTTTGACGATCCGACTATGAACGTGCGAGGACGTCGCGCCTTAGCAATCGCTAAACCAACTCCGAGAGGTTATTGACCACGCCGGAGCACGATCAACCTGACCACGAGGGTCTGTTTCCTGCGAGCAAACAAAGAACAAGCAAGAAACTAAGATTGCAATCTGGATATTGCGAATATAAGATGAAAGCTTTATTGATCAAGGTGGGGTTCTGTGACGCCTTTGTCTGGTCGTTGAACACAAACGAAGTACGCGAAGTTGCAGCTATGGCGAACTTTTAATCTAAACAAAACCCAAAGTCTAAACGATGCCCTAAGGGCTGTATATATGGAGGAAGAGGGGGGAATTTCGTGGCCCTTGGTGGAGGGGTCCGAAATCAACCCTATCTCTTGTTTCCCCACACATACGGACTCTAAAAATAGCCTATACTTATGTATTTCGAAATTACATGGGCCTGGCCCAATAATAAGGTGACGCAGCACCTAAAATAGCCTTGGGACGAAATTTATGAAGTGGCATCTTGTATATTTCGTCCAAGGCTTCATGCACCCATTATGGTGGCTTCAAAGTCCTGAAATCATCACTTGTAACTCCGTTCTTGTTCCCCTTGCGCATGCCATCATCTCCATGCTTGTTCTTGCTCCAATATTCATCCTTCTCCAAGCTAGGCCCTTCATTTGTAAGCAAAACAAATGTATCCAATTTAGGCAGCATCATATTCTCATGAACATTAGAATCATTACCAAGAAGCGAAAGTACCTGGTAATTTAGTTGGCGTGCACGAGCTCTAGTAATTGGTCCAGTATGTATAGCAGCAGGGGCTGTGGGTGTAACAAT
The DNA here is from genome assembly GCF_018294505.1 of Triticum aestivum. Taxonomy (NCBI): domain Eukaryota; kingdom Viridiplantae; phylum Streptophyta; class Magnoliopsida; order Poales; family Poaceae; genus Triticum; species Triticum aestivum. The sequence continues at coordinate 94,826 of NW_025228180.1, read as the reverse complement.
TGTATTGATGTCCTCATCATCCTCCCCTTCTTGAAATGAAGTCGCCCTCGACGGAAGTTCATCTTCCTCACCCAAATAAGGCTTCAAATCTGCAATGTTAAAAGTGGGACTAACCCCAAAATCTGCAGGCAGCTCAAGTTTATATGCATTATCATTTATTTTCTCTAACACCTTAAAAGGACCATCAGCACGTGGCATTAGCTTTGATTTGCGCAAATCAGGAAATCTATCCTCACGCAAATGTAACCAAACAAGATCTCCAGGTGCAAACTCAACATGTTTTCTACCCTTATCTCCAGCAAGTTTATATTTAGCATTCATACGCTCAATGTTTTCCTTAGTTAACTCATGCATTTTTAAAATCAATTCAGCACGTTGTTTAGCATCAAAATTAACCTTCTCCGAAGATGGAAGAGGCAACAAATCAATAGGTGCACGAGGTAGGAAACCATACACAACTTCAAAAGGGCACATCTTAGTAGTAGAATGCAATGAACGACTATAAGCAAATTCAATATGAGGCAAGCATTCCTCCCACATTTTCTTATTATTCTTCAAAACAGCCCTAAGCATAGTTGATAGAGGCGAGGGTGTCCCGATCTTTCGATGAGATGATAACTATCGATTTGGTGGAGACGACTTTGACGATCCGACTACAAACGTGCACGACGTTGCGCCTTAGCAATCGCTAAACCAATCTCCTGAGGTTACTGACGATGCCGGAAGCACGGTCAGCCTGACCACGAAGGTCTGTTCCTGCAAGCAATCGAAGAACGAGCAAGAATATGATAAAGCAATCTGAATATTGCAAATGTATATGAGGTATTGATAATGGTGGGGATCCGTAAGCGGTCTTGGTCTGGTCGTTGGACACAAACGAAGTACACGAAGTTGCAATGGCTAACTTTTAACTAAACAAATCCCAAGGAAAAGCTACTAGATGGATCTACTTATATAGGAGCAAGGGGTGGCGGCCAAGGAGGTGGGAGGACGTCCCAAGGCAGCCTAAAACTAAATCTAGGTCGTACAAGGCCAATGGGCCTAAGTGGAGGTGATGTAACACCTTTGGACTTGTAGTTTGACTCGGATTCTGCTGCAGCATCAGATTGTTTCGTCCACAACTCAACGCTCCGGACGAATTTGAAGGTGATTCCAATTGGGTTGGAAAGTGCACGAAATCTAGTTTCCAACAAAAAAAGAATCACCCAATTCGGAGTCTGTATGAAAAACTTGTGTCCGTTTTGAGTCAGGTGTGTCTGTGCAGTCCGAATCTGAATCCAGAACGTGAGAGACTTGGACTCTATCTTCTCTTGGGCCAAAAGTGACGTGAGCGAACTTTTTGGACAGCAAATAAACATCTCTTTCTTCCTTATCTTCATATGTGGATTGTACAAATGTCCCATACACCTGCAATTAGACAAAACACAAAAGTGTGTGAAGTATTTTTGTTCTGGATAACATAAATAGATTATTGAATAGTTTGCACTAGAAATCACCTGACAAATATGCATATATGCAATATTTTTGGTCATATCCAAGGTAGTCATGTCCTCATCAATAGTAGACAACGTTCTATTGACTACTTCAGTTTGTCCATCAGTTTGGGGGTGACAAGTAGTACTAAAAAGCAGTTTAGTCCCCAACTTAGCCCATAAACATCTCCAAAAGTGGCTAAGAAATTTAGTATCACGATCTGAAACAATAGTATTTGGCACACTGTGACGCCCGGATAATTAGGCTACAGTAATCCCCCGTTAACGATGCCACGTCACTTTGATTACTGTTAGTAATCTCGTGTTAGTTCGAAACTGATTCAAATTCAAATTCAAAATCAACCAAAGAATAAAAACTTTTCAAAATTTAAGACAAAATGTTCGGGGTGAGCAAATAAATGCCTAGGAATTTATGGTGTGGGATCCATGCCTTTATAAAAGACCTAAATACTTAAAATGAATCAAAACAGAAAAGAAAATAAATAAAGAAAAGATAATACAAAAAAAACAGAAAACAAACCAAAAATATATATATATAAAAGGACCCCCCCCCACTGGGCCAGACGGCCCAGCCGACTAGGCCACCACCGGCCCAACTGGGCAAAGGCCCAGCCGGCCACCCCCCCATAACCCCACGCCCCCGGAACCCTAACCCCACCCCGTCACCCCACTCACCCCCCACTCCCCACTC
>NW_025228180.1:81642-91990 GCF_018294505.1 Triticum aestivum | reverse complement strand
TGCACGGGCACCACCGACCGCGCCTTCGCCCCGCCTCGCCTCGCGCCACAGCCGCTCACCGTCCCAGCCCCGCTCCGGTCGCCGTCGCGGCCACTTGCCGCCGGCGCTCGCGCCCAAACGCCCCGGGGCTCCGCTCGGTTGCAGCCCCGTTTGGCCCGCGCCCATTAGCCCCTGGTGGCTCGGATGAGCCACTCACTAGGGGGCCCCACGCCCAAAATAAAAATAAATATAATAATAATAAAAATAATTAATTAATTAATTAATTAATTAAGGAATTAATTAAGTTAAGTTAATTAATCCTATTTAATTAATCTAATTAACTAGTTAGTTTAATTAAACAGTAATTAGATCAGTTAATCCTAAGTAGACTAAAACAGTCAATGGCGAACGGGACCCACATGTCAGTTGACCAGTCAACGCCTCTGTTGACTGCTGACATCATGCTGACGTCAGCGTACGCTGTTCTGGATAATGTTGGGTTTAAATAAATAATTAAAATCAGAAAATGATTTAAATCTTTAAAAAAATCATATCTTTTAATCCGTAATTCGGATGAAAAAACTTTATACATGAAAGTTGCTCAGAACGACGTGACGAATCCGGATACGCGGTCCGTTCGTCCGCCACACACCCCTAACCTATCGAACCCGCAACTTTCCCCCTCCGGCTCCTCTGCCCGAAAACGCGAAACACCGGGAATACTTTCCCGGATGTTTCCCCCCTTAACCGGTATCACCTACTACCGCGTTAGGGCACACCGAACACCGCGTATTGCCTTGTTATATTTTGTGATGCTTTGTTTGCTCTGTATTCATTATTTCTTCCCCCTCTTCTCTCCGGTAGACTACGAGACCGACGCTGCTGCTGACCAGTTCGACTACGGAGTTGATGACCCCTCTCTCTTGCCAGAGCAACCAGGCAAGCCCCCCCCCTTGATCACCAGATATCGCCTATTCTCTTCTATACTGCTTGCATTAGAGTAGTGTAGCCTGTTACTGCTTTCCGTTGATCCTATTCTGATGCATAGCCTGACATTGTTGCTACATCTGTTGATACCTTACCTGCAATCCTAAATGCTTAGTATAGGATGCTAGTTTATCATCCTTGGCCCTACATTCTTGTCAGTCTGCCTTGCTATACTATTGGGCCGTGATCACTCGGGAGGTGATCATGGGTATATACTATACATACATACATACTATACAGATGGTGACTAAAGTCGGGTCAGCTCGTTGAGTACCCGCAAGTGATTCGGATAAGGGGGCTGAAAGGACAGGTGGCTCCATCCCGGTAGAGGTGGGCCTGGGTTCCCGACGGCCCTTGATAGAGGCGGAGGTGTCCCGTCTTTCGATGAGATGGTGGATTTCGCTTTGGTGGAAGTCGACTTTGACGATCCGACTACGAACGTGCGAGGACGTCGCGCCTTAGCAATCGCTAAACCAACTCCGAGAGGTTATTGACCACGCCGGAGCACGATCAACCTGACCACGAGGGTCTGTTTCCTGCGAGCAAACGAAGAACAAGCAAGAAACTAAGATTGCAATCTGGATATTGCGAATATAAGATGAAAGCTTTATTGATCAAGGTGGGGTTCTGTGACGCCTTTGTCTGGTCGTTGAACACAAACGAAGTACGCGAAGTTGCAGCTATGGCGAACTTTTAATCTAAACAAAACCCAAAGTCTAAACGATGCCCTAAGGGCTGTATATATGGAGGAAGAGGGGGGAATTTCGTGGCCCTCGGTGGAGGGGTCCGAAATCAACCCTATCTCTTGTTTCCCCACACATACGGACTCTAAAAATAGCCTATACTTATGTATTTCGAAATTACATGGGCCTGGCCCAATAATAAGGTGACGCAGCACCTAAAATAGCCTCGGGACGAAATTTATGAAGTGGCATCTTGTATATTTCGTCCAAGGCTTCATGCACCCATTATGGTGGCTTCAAAGTCCTGAAATTATCACTTGTAACTCCGTTCTTGTTCCCCTTGCGCATGCCATCATCTCCATGCTTGTTCTTGCTCCAATGTTCATCCTTCTCCAAGCTAGGCCCTTCATTTGTAAGCAAAACAAATGTATCCAATTTAGGCAGCATCATATTCTCATGAACATTAGAATCATTACCAAGAAACGAAAGTACCTGGTAATTTAGTTGGCGTGCACGAGCTCTAGTAATTGGTCCAGTATGTATAGCAGCAGGGGCTGTGGGTGTAACAATTGTATTGATGTCCTTATCAAGAATGGTCTGAATCTCTCTATTTAATACACCCAGAAAACGTGCAAGCATAGCTTCATTCTCCTCAACAATACCACATCTAATCATGCCAGTTTGTAATTCCTGATAATATTCTTCTACAGAATTTTTCCCTTGTCTTAAACGCTGCAATTTTTGAAGCAATTCACGTTGATAATATGGTGGAACCCAACGCGTACGCATAGCAGTTTTCAAAGCAGCCCAAGTAGTTGGAATAGGATATAATCTACAATGTTCAGACCACCATACACATGCAAAACTAGTGAAAGCACAAACAGCAGCAGCAACTCGTCTCTCCTCAGGATATTGTAAACATGTAAATCGTTGTTCAGTTTCTAACTCCCAAGTAAGATAGATATCAGGAACATATCTACCCTCAAATGGTGGAATATTCAATTTCAGTTTAGGAATATGGACATCATCGCGTACCTGAGGTGGTGGTGCAGGCCTACCATTACGAATATATACCTGAGGTCGACCTGCTGGTGGTGGTACAGGTGGCTGCACGTAGTGTTGATTTTGATCAACCTCATCCTCATAATCTCCCACATAATCATCCTCCTCCGCATCAGCAGCAGGAGCCACAGAAGTATCAACAGCAGCACCAACAGTTTGGCCAAACGCAAGAGGAACACGGCTTGCTCGGCGGAGGTCTGCTTCGCGACGTGGAGGTAGTCGTTGTTGTTGTTGTTGGAGAGGTGCGTTAGGTACAGCGGGTGGTGGTGGTGGAAGACGCGCGAGCAATTCATTAAACTTGTTATCGAGCTTTGTTTCGAACGTCTTCTCAAGGCCAGTGATCTTCTCCATGGCCTCTTCAAAATTGTTCAGCACATCTTGCACATGTTCAGTCATCATTTGCTGAAACTTATCATGAAGCTCGGAATCTAGATTGATCCCGAAAATAAACCTAATAAGCAAGGAACTCGGATTGGTGGTGGATATATGGTGGTGGTATATGGCAGCGGTGGTAGTATATGGATATGGATCGGTGGTGGTATATGGACACGGATTGGTGGTGGTATATGGATACGGATTCGGAGCGGTGGTGGTAGATGGCAGGGGCGATGATGATGGTGCGGCGACGGCGTGACAACTTGTGAACAGAACTCGAAACTCTAAAAGACTAGACGCTAAGACCAGCAACTGAACACGACGATGCAACCGCAAATTCAACAAAGCAAATACAGAAAAGATTATGCAAGGCTCAGATTGGTTCGGATGGGATGAACTAACCCTAATTTTTTTTTGGCTTTTTCGTGGACTATAGGTATGAAGAATAGACTCGATCTAAACTACGAAAAACTGTAAAATCTCACCGAGCAACCTGGAAATCTGATACCACTTGATAGAGGCGGAGGTGTCCCGTCTTTCGATGAGATGGTGGATTTCACTTTGGTGGAAGTCGACTTTGACGATCCGACTACGAACGTGCGAGGACGTCGCGCCTTAGCAATCGCTAAACCAACTCCGAGAGGTTATTGACCACGCCGGAGCACGATCAACCTGACCACGAGGGTCTGTTTCCTGCGAGCAAACGAAGAACAAGCAAGAAACTAAGATTGCAATCTGGATATTGCGAATATAAGATGAAAGCTTTATTGATCAAGGTGGGGTTCTGTGACGCCTTTGTCTGGTCGTTGAACACAAACGAAGTACGCGAAGTTGCAGCTATGGCGAACTTTTAAACTAAACAAAACCCAAAGTCTAAACGATGCCCTAAGGGCTGTATATATGGAGGAAGAGGGGGGAATTTCGTGGCCCTTGGTGGAGGGGTCTGAAATCAACCCTATCTCTTGTTTCCCCACACATACGGACTCTAAAAATAGCCTATACTTATGTATTTCGAAATTACATGGGCCTGGCCCAATAATAAGGTGATGCAGCACCTAAAATAGCCTCGGGACGAAATTTATGAAGTGGCATCTTGTATATTTCGTCCAAGGCTTCATGCACCCATTATGGTGGCTTCAAAGTCCTGAAATCATCACTTGTAACTCCGTTATTGTTCCCCTTGCGCATGCCATCATCTCCATGCTTGTTCTTGCTCCAATGTTCATCCTTCTCCAAGCTAGGCCCTTCATTTGTAAGCAAAACAAATGTATCCAATTTAGGCAGCATCATATTCTCATGAACATTAGAATCATTACCAAGAAACGAAAGTACCTGGTAATTTAGTTGGCGTGCACGAGCTCTAGTAATTGGTCCAGTATGTATAGCAGCAGGGGCTGTGGGTGTAACAATTGTATTGATGTCCTCATCAGCCCTCGACTGTTACTTTGTGGCGGAGCGACAGGGCAGGTTGAGACCACCTAGGAGACAGGTGGGCCTGGCCCTGTTCGGCGTTCGCGGATACTTAACACGTTTAACGAGATCTTGGTATTTGATCTGAGTCGGCTACGAGCCTATACGCACTAACCATCTACGCGGGAGTAGTTATGGGTATCCCGACGTCATGGTATCAGCCGAAGCACTTCAGACGTTAGCGACGGAGCGGCGCGCGCCGGATTGGACTGGAACGCCTACTAGGCTAGGTCTGCTTCCGGCCGCCCTCGCAACGTGCAGGTGTGCTCAGGGCGATGGGCCCAGACCCCTGCGCGCTTAGGTTTAGACCGGCGTGCTGGCCTCTTTGTTGTGCCTAGGTGGGGCTGCGACGTGTTGATCTTCCGCGGTCAGGCATGACCCAGGAAAGTGTGTCCGGCCAAATGGGATCAAGCGTGTTGGGCTATGTGGTGCACCCCTGCAGGGAAGTTAATCTATTCGAATAGCCGTGATCTTCGGTAACATGACGACTTGGAGTTGTACCTTGACCTTATGACAACTAGAACCGGATACTTAATAAAACACACCCTTCAAAGTTCCACAGACAACCCGGTGATCGCTTTTCCGCAGGGCGACGAGGAGAGGATCGCCGGGTAGGATTATGCTATGCGATGCGACTGGAGATGCGCTTGGAGATGCTACCTGGATATGCTACTTGGAGATGCTACTTGGAGGACTTCAATCTACTCTCTTCTACTTGATGCAAGACGGTGGTTGCGAGAAGCGTAGTCTTCGACAGGATTAGCTATCCCCCTCTTATTCTGGCATTCTGCAGTTCAGTCCACTGATATGGCCTCCTTACACATATACCCATGCATATGTAGTGTAGTTCCTTGCTTGCGAGTACTTTGGATGAGTACTCACGGTTGCCTTCTCCCCCCTTTTTCCCCCTTTCCTTTCTTTCTGGTTGTCGCAACCAGATGCTGGAGTCCAGGAGCCAGATGCCACCGTCGACGACGACCCTTACTACACCGGAGGTGCCTACTACTACGTGCAGCCCACTGACGACGTCCAGGAGTAGTTAGGAGGATCCCAGGCAGGAGGCCTGCGCCTCTTTCGATCGGTATCCCAGTTTGTGCTAGCCTTCTTAAGGCAAACTTGTTTAACTTATGTCTGTACTCAGATATTGTTGCTTCCGCTGACTCGTCTATGATCGAGCACTTGTATTCGAGCCCTCGAGGCCCCTGGCTTGTATTATGATGCTTGTATGACTTATTTTTATTTGTAGAGTTGTGTTGTGATATCTTCCCGTGAGTCCCTGATCTTGATCGTACACATTTGCATGCATGATTAGTGTACGATTGAATCGGGGGCGTCACAAGTTGGTATCAGAGCCAACTGCCTGTAGGAATCCCCCTTTCACACTTCTTGGCCGAAGTCGAGTCTAGACATTGCAAAACTTTTACTAACTTGGCTGTGTGGCCCATGGGCCCACGTCGCCATTGGGTGGTATTAGGATCTTTTACTCCTCGATCTTTACTCTGGGACTCTGATCTCTCTACTATTCGGGTTAAATGAATTTGCTAACTCTAAGATTAGGATCTCGTGATCGCATCCACCCGAAGAGCCCCTTATTGCAGTGGATCGCCTGCTACATCAGAAGGTTCCGAAGATACTCTCTGATGTTCTCTCGAGACTTGTGCCCATCACTTTGGCTATTCCTGACCACCGATAAATCCGTATGGATAACTACTTACACTTGCCATTCTTACGATCATCCCCCATTGATCTTGTTATTACAAGATACCCCAAAGTTTTCTCTATTGTTCCGAGAATACTTTGTGCCTACTGCCTAGCAGTTCTTTGCCACATGAATACCCCTTCGAATAAATCCTCGCACTTGTCGAGTATCCGCTCATCACCAGTTGTTCATGTGTTTCACAAAAGTCTTCAAAATACTATTCGATCTTCCGAAAATCCTCTGGAGCCTTTGGTCTTGAAATTCTTGCTTGCTTGCATTATGGTTAATCCCATAAGTCTCGTAGTCTTCTTGACATTCCTTGTCATTATCATTTTCAGTCTGTTGACTCAATATGATTGCGAATACACGCAATCATCATTGATCCTTATAAATTACCTTTCCGGCTGAGCTGCAATTCTTTTAACTGGAATTGGTTCTCGACCAATCCAATTGTCGTTGATTGTACCCTAAGGCTATTCAACTTATCCATTCCTAATCAGAGCATTGCTTCTGATCCCTTGACATGGAATTCATAATTCCTTTGCAATTAAGCTTTGAATTAGTCAGTTGTTTCTATCTTCTGATCTCCTTGCATTCTTCTTCTTCTGGTTGAGTACCGATACTCACATCAGCCCCGTTGTGGATCGCCATATCCACTGTTGGATTATTATTCGATAGTGTCCTTCATAATTAATCACCTTGTGAGTTCTTTCTCTGATACATAATGCCTTTGGTAGATTGTATCCTCTCCTTTTTTTTAACCTTGCTCTGCTTTCGAGCTTGTGTTATTTACCTTGGAAGTTTGTAGCATATTTTCCTTAAATGCCCCAATGCTTTTGAACCGATGCCTTCCTTAATCGGTGTGAACTCGAAAGTTTTCACGGGTCATACTGCTCTGGTAATTCACCAGGTAGGTTTTGACACTGGAATCATTTTATCTAGAGCAGGACTGAAAGGTTATACATTGAAGAAGTGGGAGTCGACCTTGAACTCTGTGTTCATGCCCATGGACACGATGTAGATCTTATCATTAAAGCTTCTCTTAAATTAATTATTCCCTTGGTATAAGTTCTTATATCTGGGATTCGGCCTTTTGCAATCGTGGTTCCGGCCATGTTCTCCTTTTTAATACCGTTTCTTGGACAAGTTGAAGTACTTGTCTTCTGCAGATCATTGCACCTATCCAACCTTTACTTTGCTATACTGTTGAGTATTAAGCTCTGGTATCTCAAGAATATCATGGGACTGCATAACTTATTATGGGTTCTTCCTCAACTATTAATTCTCACTGATTCCAATTTTCTCGGGTTCTGGGTTGTCATCAATCGAGAACACCGATTCCACATTTCGGTTCGATAACCCTAAGTAATTTTCGTTGCTTATGAGTTTAATATTCCTTCCCATCATTCCTAGCCTGTTTGGCTATATCTTTATCGTGATGATTTTAACTGTGCTACCCGGCCCTTCTTCTCGGAGCACAATTTTCGACGATGAGCTAACCTTACGTTGATCCTCATCGTCATATCATTTCGCCTTAAACAACAAGCTTGAGTTCGAGTTCGTGTCGTAACTGTGGTTCCAATAACCTCTTGCTTCATCATTCCTTTGACTTGATGTCGTCGCTGATTGATTACATCTTCATGAATTCTCTTGACAAATGTGTCATGATCAACATCAACATTCTGAGCTCATCCAGGATATCAATTGAATTCACGATGAGAAATACCATCCTTGCCCTAGATGAATTGTATTATCATCGACCACTTTATTGCCTTCCCACCAACACAAGCTTGTTCATGCTTGGTGTAATACCTTGAGTTCCTTGCTACCCAGCATTTGATCTTCCTTACCTCAGAAGTATTACCGTCTCTTTTTGTCAAGAATGTGGTGAGAATTTCACCACCTCTTAATAATTCTTGATATCATAATACTTCTTGCCATCTTCGTTCATTCCTTGGTCCCCGTATTGTTTTCAACCGGAATACCGACAATGGAGCTATGACGTGTGAATTCAAAACTTCTAGCAACCCTATTGCTTTGAAGTGAATGGGCGATAGTTCATTCTAAGTCCTTTGCTAATTGAATCACCATTCTGACATTGGTCGTGCAACCCAATCCACATTTCGGGCGCACCTTTCAACCAATGTTTAATTGTGTGTGTTTTCCTCGAGCATACTTCCTTGTATCATTTGCTCCGACAAATGTTATCTCCTTGTTCACTTAAATGTGGGAGTCTATCCTTTGGGAATCTCGGTGAATTGCCGTTGAGTTCACCAGACACCTCCTTGTCCTCTCCTTGGGATAATGATGGACTCTTGTTAACAGAAATCACTTCATAGTCCATTTCCCCGAGAATCTTACAATGTCATCTCGTCTATTTGCGTTGCATCCTTTTCTTCTCAGGTATCCTAAGTCTGAGGTATCCTGACACCAATCGGATCCGAATCCCGGTCAGCTAAGATGGTTGGGACAACTTTTAGAGAGTTATGATGTTGATCCTTGATGACCCGGTAGCATGATGTCATACCTAGCACCCCCCCCCCCCGGCTGGAGGACCTATCATTATAGATTCCTTTTCAGCAGGGTTATCCATTCATCCATGAGGGAATTGTAATATTGATTCTACAAGTTATTCCAGATGGATCCTTCGTGATTCCAAAGTCTGATCTTCACCTGAAGGCCATGTCAATGCTATCTCGAAGCATGCCTGTGATACTCTGGTTTTCAACAAGAACATCCGAAGCCCAATGCTAAATGTTTCTTGCTCAATTATCCGAACACCGTTGTATGGGTAATGTCATGAAATTTCTCTCCCCTTACCTAAAGGGTTTTCTACATTATATCCTGTCATGGATATCATGCTCTGCTTATCCTTGGGAAGGATATAACCCCGAAATATGTGTTTAAACACATTTTTTCCTTTCCATTGTTCTGTTTAACCTAATGATCACATTTTCCTTTCCATGGGTCTGTTTGACCCTTCTTGTGACCTATATAATCTAAGCAGTGATAATCCCCTGCTTAGGTAAGCACCTCGTTGTACCACTCTGTAAGTAAGACCCTATTACTATTGTTGATGACATTCCGGTAACCACCGATGGACGAGAACCTTGCCTATTGGTCCGCCTCATTCAACGAGCAGGAAAATGGTTCTCTTCGTCCCTCGCCCTTGGTACCTATGTTGTTGCCGACATGACCCTCAGACTCTCCTCTGACATGCCTAGCTTACATGATCGTGCAAGATGTCATCAACCTTTCTACTTTTAACCACATGGTGGGCCCATAACCCACAGTTCCACAGGATCGGAACCAGACTCTCCTGTACACCCCCTGTTCCCAAAGTTATTCCTCCCGCGTGGAGTCGTATGTAATTCACGGGCCACCGTCATAGTGATCTATTCTGGTATCAGACGCGATACTTACTCTCGCTACTCTGAACCCCTTTATCACCCGCTTGGAGCCTATTATGGTACCTTCGTACCTTACTCTCGAGGTATTTCATATGTTCAACTCGAGAGATAATCTTATACTAATTCATGGGTTAGCCCCAGATTGTTTCCCTTAAAAGCTTTATGTCGTAGTGAGCTGCCCCTTACTTTCGAAAGTACGATGGAGTTCCCGAAGAAATGATGACCAGTTTATCATGATGCATCGGAATAAAGGATTGAAGACATCAACGAAAGGGATTAACTTCTTCGAGAAGATCCGTTAGATTATCGTAACCAGACCTTTCCCCCTTGCTCCCCTCTTAAATCTCGGGACGAGATTTCTTGTAGTGGAGGAGAATTGTGACGCCCGGATAATTAGGCTACAGTAATCCCCCGTTAACGATGCCACGTCACTTTGATTACTGTTAGTAATCTCGTGTTAGTTCGAAACTGATTCAAATTCAAATTCAAAATCAACCAAAGAAAAAAACTTTTCAAAATTTAAGACAAAATGTTCGGGGTGAGCAAATAAATGCCTAGGAATTTATGGTGTGGGATCCATGCCTTTATAAAAGACCTAAATACTTAAAATGAATCAAAACAGAAAAGAAAATAAATAAAGAAAAGATAATACAAAAAAAACAGAAAACAAACCAAAAAAATAT
>NW_025228180.1:61821-80664 GCF_018294505.1 Triticum aestivum | reverse complement strand
TGGTCGCCTCGGCCACGTGCACGGGCACCACCGACCGCGCCATCGCGCCGCCTCGCCTCGCGCCACAGCCGCTCGCTGTCCCAGCCCCGCTCCGGTCGCCGTCGCGGCCCCTGGCCGCCGGCGCTCGCGCCCAAACGCCCCGGGGCTCCGCTCGGTTGCAGCCCCGTTTGGCCCGCGCCCATTAGCCCCTGGTGGCTCGGATGAGCCACTGACTAGGGGGCCCCACGCCCAAAATAAAAATAAATATAATAATTATAAAAATAATTAATTAATTAATTAATTAATTAAGGAATTAATTAAGTTAAGTTAATTAATCCTATTTAATTAATCTAATTAACTAGTTAGTTTAATTAAACAGTAATTAGATCAGTTAATCCTAATTAGACTAAAACAGTCAATGGCGAACGGGACCCACATGTCAGTTGACCAGTCAACGCCTCTGTTGACTGCTGACATCATGCTGACGTCAGCGTACACTGTTCTGGATAATGTTGGGTTTAAATAAATAATTAAAATCAGAAAATGATTTAAATCTTTAAAAAATCATATCTTTTAATCCGTAATTCGGATGAAAAAACTTTATACATGAAAGTTGCTCAGAACGACGTGACGAATCCGGTTACGCGGTCCGTTCGTCCGCCACACACCCCTAACCTATCGAACCCGCAACTTTCCCCCTCCGGCTCCTCTGCCCAAAAACGCGAAACACCGGGAATACTTTCCCGGATGTTTCCCCCCTTAACCGGTATCACCTACTACCGCGTTAGGGCACACCGAACACCGCGTATTGCCTTGTTATATTTTGTGATGCTTTGTTTGCTCTGTATTCATTATTTCTTCCCCCTCTTCTCTCCGGTAGACTACGAGACCGACGCTGCTGCTGACCAGTTCGACTACGGAGTTGACGACCCCTCTCTCTTGCCAGAGCAACCAGGCAAGCCCCCCCCCCCTTGATCACCAGATATCGCCTATTCTCTTCTATACTGCTTGCATTAGAGTAGTGTAGCCTGTTACTGCTTTCCGTTGATCCTATTCTGATGCATAGCCTGACATTGTTGCTACATCTGTTGATACCTTACCTGCAATCCTAAATGCTTAGTATAGGATGCTAGTTTATCATCCTTGGCCCTACATTCTTGTCAGTCTGCCTTGCTATACTATTGGGCCGTGATCACTCGGGAGGTGATCACGGGTATATACTATACATACATACATACTATACAGATGGTGACTAAAGTCGGGTCAGCTCGTTGAGTACCCGCAAGTGATTCGGATAAGGGGGCTGAAAGGACAGGTGGCTCCATCCCGGTAGAGGTGGGCCTGGGTTCCCGACGGCCCTTGACTGTTACTTTGTGGCGGAGCGACAGGGCAGGTTGAGACCACCTAGGAGACAGGTGGGCCTGGCCCTGTTCGGCGTTCGCGGATACTTAACACGTTTAACGAGATCTTGGTATTTGATCTGAGTCGGCTACGAGCCTATACGCACTAACCATCTACGCGGGAGTAGTTATGGGTATCCCGACGTCGTGGTATCAGCCGAAGCACTTCAGACGTCAGCGACGGAGCGGCGCGCGCCGGATTGGACTGGAACGCCTACTAGGCTAGGTCTGCTTCCGGCCGCCCTCGCAACGTGCAGGTGTGCTCAGGGCGATGGGCCCAGACCCCTGCGCGCTTAGGTTTAGACCGGCGTGCTGGCCTCTCTGTTGTGCCTAGGTGGGGCTGCGACGTGTTGATCTTCCGCGGTCGGGCATGACCCAGGAAAGTGTGTCCGGCCAAATGGGATCAAGCGTGTTGGGCTATGTGGTGCACCCCTGCAGGGAAGTTAATCTATTCGAATAGCCGTGATCTTCGGTAACAGGACGACTTGGAGTTGTGCCTTGACCTTATGACAACTAGAACCGGATACTTAATAAAACACACCCTTCAAAGTTCCACAGACAACCCGGTGATCGCTTTTCCGCAGGGCGACGAGGAGAGGATCGCCGGGTAGGATTATGCTATGCGATGCGACTGGAGATGCGCTTGGAGATGCTACCTGGATATGCTACTTGGAGATGCTACTTGGAGGACTTCAATCTACTCTCTTCTACTTGATGCAAGACGGTGGTTGCGAGAAGCGTAGTCTTCGACAGGATTAGCTATCCCCCTCTTATTCTGGCATTCTGCAGTTCAGTCCACTGATATGGCCTCCTTACACATATACCCATGCATATGTAGTGTAGTTCCTTGCTTGCGAGTACTTTGGATGAGTACTCACGGTTGCCTTCTCCCCCCTTTTTCCCCCTTTCCTTTCTTTCTGGTTGTCGCAACCAGATGCTGGAGTCCAGGAGCCAGACGCCACCGTCGACGACGACCCTTACTACACCGGAGGTGCCTACTACTACGTGCAGCCCGCTGACGACGTCCAGGAGTAGTTAGGAGGATCCCAGGCAGGAGGCCTGCGCCTCTTTCGATCGGTATCCCAGTTTGTGCTAGCCTTCTTAAGGCAAACTTGTTTAACTTATGTCTGTACTCAGATATTGTTGCTTCCGCTGACTCGTCTATGATCGAGCACTTGTATTCGAGCCCTCGAGGCCCCTGGCTTGTATTATGATGCTTGTATGACTTATTTTTATTTGTAGAGTTGTGTTGTGATATCTTCCCGTGAGTCCCTGATCTTGATCGTACACATTTGCATGCATGATTAGTGTACGATTAAATCAGGGGCGTCACACACACCATGCAAGCGAATAATTTCACGAAAGAACAAATCAGCAACATTAACAGCATCATCGCTTTTATGACATGGTATAAAGTGTGCCATTTTCGAGAATCTATCCATGACAACAAATATGCTACCCCTCCCCTTCTTTGTTCGAGGTAAACCTAAAACAAAGTCCATAGATATATCCTCCCAAGGAACACTAGGTACAGGCAAAGGCATATATAAACCATGAGGATTGAGTCGTGACTTAGCTTTTTGACATGTAGTGCATCGTGCAATAAAACGCTCAACATCCCGTCTCATCTTTGGCCAAAAGAAATGTGTAGCAAGTACGTCCTCCGTCTTCTTCACGCCAAAGTGTCCCATTATTCCTCCTCCATGCGCCTCCTGCAACAACAAAAGACGAACGGAGCTAGCTGGAATGCATAGCTTGTTAGCACGAAACACAAATCCATCGTTAACGACAAACTTGTTCCACATTCTTCCTTCTTTACAATTCTGCATTACATCTTTAAAATCAGCATCATGCACGTATTGATCTTTGATGGTCTCCAAACCAAATATTTTGAAGTCAAGTTGTGAAAGCATAGTATAGCGACGAGACAATGCATCAGCAATAAGATTTTATTTTCCCTTCTTGTGTTTAATGACATAAGGGAAAGTCTCAATGAATTCAACCCATTTAGCATGTCTACGATTTAGTTTAGCTTGACTTTTAATATGTTTCAAAGATTCATGATCAGAATGTATAACAAATTCTTTGGGCCATAAATAATGTTGCCATGTTTCTAAAGTCCGAACAAGAGCATATAATTCTTTATCATAAGTAGAATAATTCAGACTAGGCCCACTCAATTTTTCAGAAAAGTATGCAACGGGTTTGCCATCTTGTAATAACACACCTCCTAATCCAATTCCACTAGCATCACATTCAAGCTCAAAAGTCTTATTAAAATCAGGAAGTTGGAGTAAAGGAGCATGTGTCAACTTATCTTTCAATACGGAGAAGGCTTCTTCCTGTGCGGTACCCCAAAGAAAAGGCACATCTTTCTTTGTAAGCTCATTGAGAGGTGCAGCAATGGTGCTGAAATCTCTCACAAAACGCCTATAGAATCCAGCGAGGCCAAGAAAACTCCTCACGTGTGTGACCGTTTTGGGCTGCGGCCAACTCTCAATAGCTTCAATCTTGGCTTTATCAACTTCAATTCCCTGTGGAGTAACAACATAGCCAAGAAAAGATACTCGGTCGGTGCAAAAGGTGCACTTCCCAAGGTTACCAAACAAACGTGCATCATGTAGAGCAATAAAAATAGCACGTAAATGTTCCAAATGTTCTTCCAAAGATCTGCTATAAATCAATATGTCATCAAAGTAAACTACCACAAATCGTCCAATGAAAGCACGTAAAACTTCGTTCATTAATCTCATGAAAGTACTAGGTGCATTAGTTAACCCAAAAGGCATGACTAACCACTCATATAATCCAAACTTAGTTTTAAATGCTGTTTTCCATTCATCTCCCAATTTCATACGAATTTGATGGTAGCCACTACGCAAATCAACTTTGGAGAATATTGTAGAGCCACTCAATTCATCAAGCATATCATCTAGCCTAGGAATAGGATGACGATAACGAATAGTAATATTATTAATGCCTCTACAATCAACACACATACGTGAGGTACCATCCTTTTTCGGCACTAGAATAATAGGAACAGCACAAGGACTAAGGGATTCGCGTATATAACCTTTGTCGAGAAGCTCTTGTACTTGACGCATAATCTCCTTCGTCTCCTCTGGATTGGTACGGTATGGTGCACGGTTTGGCAGTGAAGCACCGGGAATTAAGTCAATCTGATGCTCAATCCCTCGAATAGGCGGTAATCCCGGTGGCACGTCTTGTGGAAAGACGTCAGCGAACTCCTGCAAAATGTTAGTGACAGCAGGAGGCAAAGAGGAAGGCACGTCCTCGAATGAAAATAATGCCTCTTTGCACACAAAAGCATAGCAAACAGATTTGCTGAAATCTAGCTCATCAATATCAGATTTGGTGGCAAATAAACATGCACTTTTCAATTTAATTCCAGAAGCAACACTAGATGGTTATTATTAGGCTTCATTTGTTGCTCAAATTCTTTTGCCACAATCTGATTTTCACTCTTATTCTTCTCCTGTTTTGCTGTATTAGCTCTATTAATATCATCTTTCAAAATGGAATCAGGAGTCATAGGAAGCAAAGTAATATTTTTATCCTTATGAACAAGAGCATAGTGATTGTTTCTACCATGGTGTACAGAATTTTTATCAAATTGCCATGGTCTACCAAGTAATAAGGAACATGCTTGCATAGGTACCACATCACAATCAACATAATCAGCATATGTAGAGATACTAAAATGCACACGAACAGTACGTGTTACCTTAACCTTGCCGCTGTTGTTGAACCATTGGATGTAGTAAGGATGTGGATGTGGTCTTGTGGTGAGAGAAAGCTTCTCCACCATCTCCATGCTAGCCAAGTTGTTGCAGCTCCCTCCGTCTATGATGACGCGCACAGAACGTTCCTTCACAACTCCCTTGGTATGGAACAAATTGTGCCTCTGATTTTGCTCAGCTTGTGTGACCTGCACACTCAAAACACGTTGAGCAACTAAACATTCATACCTGTCAGCGTCTTTAGGAGCCATATATTGCGTCTCATGATCAGAATCATCTCCACCATGTTCTTCACGTGTAATAAGGGCCAAAGTCTCCTCATCATAGTCACTAGCGGACTCATATCCACCATCCGCGGTAGCAATCATCACACGCGGAGATTTGCATTCCCTCGCATAATGACCTCCTCCCTTACAACGACGACAATTAATATCACTTGTGTGCCCTGTTGATGCCATGGAAGAAGACGAACGCTGTGCAGGCCCCGCAGGTGCGCTCTTGGCAGATAATGGTGGTTGTGCCTGTTTTCTTGTATCACGACTAGAGGTGGCACCGGATGGAGGTGCTGGTGTAGTTGAAGTAGAAGATGCACGTGGTGTCCATGATGAAGGTCGGCCTGCAGAAAAGTTAGTTCGCCCCAATGCTTGTCGATCCTGCACTTCACGTTCAGCTTTACAAGCAAGATGGAATAAACGAGTGATATTAGTATACTCCTTATAGTCTAGAATGGTCTGAATCTCTCTATTTAATCCACCTAGAAAACGTGCAAGCATAGCTTAATTCTCCTCAACAATACCACATCTAATCATGCCAGTTTGTAATTCCTGATAATATTCTTCTACAGAATTTTTCCCTTGTCTTAAACGCTGCAATTTTTGAAGCAATTCACGTTGATAATATGGTGGAACCCAACGCGTACGCATAGCAGTTTTCAAAGCAGCCCAAGTAGTTGGAATAGGATATAATCTACAATGTTCAGACCACCATACACATGCAAAACTAGTGAAAGCACAAACAGCAGCAGCAACTCGTCTCTCCTCAGGATATTGTAAACATGTAAATCGTTGTTCAGTTTCTAACTCCCAAGTAAGATATATATCAGGAACATATCTACCCTCAAATGGTGGAATATTCAATTTCAGTTTAGGAATATGGACATCATCTCGTACCTGAGGTGGTGGTGCAGGCCTACCATTACGAATATATACCTGAGGTCGACCTGCTGGTGGTGGTGCTGGTGGCTGCTCGTAGATCCGATTTTGATCAACCTCATCCTCATAATCGCCCGCATACTCATCATCCTCCTGGGTACCAGCAGCAGCAGTAGCAGGAGCCAAAGAAACACCAACAGCAGTAGTAGCGGCACCAGAATTTTGTCCTGGCTCAATAGGAACACGCTGTGCTCGTCCATACTGATTCGGAAGGGGGCGTAGTTGTTGTTGTTGTTGCAGAGGTGCGACAGGTGCAGCCGGTGGTGGAAGACGCGCAAGCAGTTCATTAAATCTGTTATCGAGCTTTGTTTCAAACGTCTTCTCAAGGCCAGTGATCTTCTCCATGGCCTCTTCAAAATTGTTCAGCACATCTTGTACCTGTTCAGTCATCATTTGCTGAAACTTATCTTGAAGCTCCTTGTTCGATAAGTTCTCCTAGTCAATCTCGTCGGCTTTGTGATCTTGGGATGGTTAGCAGCAATAGAAACACACAAGAATATGATCCTACAGACTACTAAGAAGTGATGGTGGTGTATCACAAATCCGTCAAGCAAATCTCAAATTCTTACCAGTTCTTACCCAGCAGCAGGCGGTGATCGGCAACCGTTGTAGTCAAAAACTCTCAAAGCTTGGATAGAGCGATTACCAGGGAGAGTCAAACACACGACGTAGATGTATGTGGACCTGGGAAGGCTTATAGTATGGTAGCAAAAAGGGTCAGCAATAATCAATTCAGAGATGCAAAGTTGAGTAAACGCTCAACGACGGTACTGTGCTGGTCCTAGGCTAGACTGTGCTAGAGACGCGAGCCTAGAACACCAACAAAATCACGGCGCGGCACGTAAACAAGGGAAAAGCACACTCTGAATTTTTTTCGCTCTTTTTTTTTGCGCTCCTTTTTTTTGCGCTGCTTTTTTTTTGCGAAAAATCACTATAATGGCGAGTGTCTCAAAACTCTTCCTAGCTCAAACGGACAGGATGGGCACGAAATTTTTTCGACCAATTTTTTTTTTCGACTGCCCGGACCCACAAACTGGAAATGGGTCAAAAAAAACTTAATATAATGGCACCTGTCTCAAAACACTCAGAAACACCTAAAAATAGGATAGCCAGAATTTTTTTTCGAAAAATGCGTTTTCTAATAATTTTGGGCCTAAACGGAGCGTGGCTACCCGACTCTTTTTTTTCCGAAACCTACTCCAGCAAGGAAACACGAATCGGAATCTAGATGGATCTCGAAAACAAACCTAATATGCAAGGAACTCGGATTGGTGGTGGATATATGGATACGGATTCGGAGCGGTGGCGGATAAGCGGTGGTGGTAGATGGCAGGGGCGATGATGATGGTGCGGCGGCGGCGTGACAACTTATGACCAGAACTCGAAACTCTAAAAGACTAGACTCTAAGACCAGCAACTAGACACGACGATGCAACCGCAAATTCAACAAAGCAAAACCCAGAAAGATTATGCAAAGGCTCAGATTGGTTCGGATATGATGAACTAACCCTAATTTATTTTTGTGGCTTTTTCGTGGACTGTAGGTATGAAGAACAGACTCGATCTAAACTACGAAAAACTGTAAAATCTCACCGAGCAACCTGGAAATCTGATACCACTTGATAGAGGCGGAGGTGTCCCGTCTTTCGATGAGATGGTGGATTTCGCTTTGGTGGAAGTCGACTTTGACGATCCGACTACGAACGTGCGAGGACGTCGCGCCTTAGCAATCGCTAAACCAACTCCGAGAGGTTATTGACCACGCCGGAGCACGATCAACCTGACCACGAGGGTCTGTTTCCTGCGAGCAAACGAAGAACAAGCAAGAAACTAAGATTGCAATCTGGATATTGCGAATATAAGATGAAAGCTTTATTGATCAAGGTGGGGTTCTGTGACGCCTTTGTCTGGTCGTTGAACACAAACGAAGTACGCGAAGTTGCAGCTATGGCGAACTTTTAGTCTAAACAAAACCCAAAGTCTAAACGATGCCCTAAGGGCTGTATATATGGAGGAAGAGGGGGGGAATTTCGTGGCCCTTGGTGGAGGGGTCCGAAATCAACCCTATCTCTTGTTTCCCCACACATACGGACTCTAAAAATAGCCTATACTTATGTATTTCGAAATTACATGGGCCTGGCCCAATAATAAGGTGACGCAGCACCTAAAATAGCCTCGGGACGAAATTTATTAAGTGGCATCTTGTATATTTCGTCCAAGGCTTCATGCACCCATTATGGTTATGGTGGCTTCAAAGTCCTGAAATCATCACTTGTAACTCCGTTCTTGTTCCCCTTGCGCATGCCATCATCTCCATGCTTGTTCTTGCTCCAATGTTCATCCTTCTCCAAGCTAGGCCCTTCATTTGTAAGCAAAACAAATGTATCCAATTTAGGCAGCATCATATTCTCATGAACATTAGAATCATTACCAAGAAACGAAAGTACCTGGTAATTTAGTTGGCGTGCACGAGCTCTAGTAATTGGTCCAGTATGTATAGCAGCAGGGGCTGTGGGTGTAACAATTGTATTGATGTCCTCATCATCCTCCCCTTCTTGAAATGAAGTCGTCCTCGACGGAAGTTCATCTTCCTCACCCAAATAAGGCTTCAAATCTGCAATGTTAAAAGTGGGACTAACCCCAAAATATGCAGGCAGCTCAAGTTTATATGCATTATCATTTATTTTCTCTAACACCTTAAAGGGACCAGCAGCACGTGGCATTAACTTTGATTTGCGCAAATCAGGAAATCTATCCTTACGCAAATGTAACCAAACAAGATCTCCAGGTGCAAACACAACATGTTTTCTACCCTTATCTCCAGCAAGTTTATATTTAGCATTCATGCGCTCAATGTTTTCCTTAGTTAACTCATGCATTTTTAAAATCAATTCAGCACGTTGTTTAGCATCAAAATGAACCTTCTCCGAAGATGGAAGAGGCAACAAATCAATAGGTGCACGAGGTAGGAAACCATACACAACTTCAAAAGGGCACATCTTAGTAGTAGAATGCAATGAACGATTATAAGCAAATTCAATATGAGGCAAGCATTCCTCCCACATTTTCTTATTATTCTTCAAAACAGCCCTAAGCATAGTAGACAACGTTCTATTGACTACTTCAGTTTGTCCATCAGTTTGGGGGTGACAAGTAGTACTAAAAAGCAGTTTAGTCCCCAACTTAGCCCATAAACATCTCCAAAAGTGGCTAAGAAATTTAGTATCACGATCTGAAACAATAGTATTTGGCACACCATGCAAGCGAATAATTTCACGAAAGAACAAATCAGCAACATTAACAGCATCATCGCTTTTATGACATGGTATAAAGTGTGCCATTTTCGAGAATCTATCCACGACAACAAATATGTTATCCCTCCCCTTCTTTGTTCGAGGTAAACCTAAAACAAAGTCCATAGATATATCCTGATAGAGGCAAAGGTGTCCCGTCTTTCGATGAGATGATGGATATCGCTTTGGTGGAAGTCGACTTTGACGATCCGACTACGAACGTGCGAGGACGTCGCGCCTTAGCAATCGCTAAACCAACTCCGAGAGGTTATTGACCACGCCGGAGCACGATCAACCTGACCACGAGGGTCTGTTTCCTGCGAGCAAACGAAGAACAAGCAAGAAACTAAGATTGCAATCTGGATATTGCGAATATAAGATGAAAGCTTTATTGATCAAGGTGGGGTTCTGTGACGCCTTTGTCTGGTCGTTGAACACAAACGAAGTACGCGAAGTTGCAGCTATGGCGAACTTTTAATCTAAACAAAACCCAAAGTCTAAACGATGCCCTAAGAGCTGTATATATGGAGGAAGAGGGGGGAATTTCGTGGCCCTTGGTGGAGGGGTCCGAAATCAACCCTATCTCTTGTTTCCCCACACATACGGACTCTAAAAATAGCCTATACTTATGTATTTCGAAATTACATGGGCCTGGCCCAATAATAAGGTGACGCAGCACCTAAAATAGCCTTGGGACGAAATTTATGAAGTGGCATCTTGTATATTTCGTCCAAGGCTTCATGCACCCATTATGGTGGCTTCAAAGTCCTGAAATCATCACTTGTAACTCCGTTCTTGTTCCCCTTGCGCATGCCATCATCTCCATGCTTGTTCTTGCTCCAATGTTCATCCTTCTCCAAGCTAGGCCCTTCATTTGTAAGCAAAACAAATGTATCCAATTTAGGCAGCATCATATTCTCATGAACATTAGAATCATTACCAAGAAATGAAAGTACCTGGTAATTTAGTTGGCGTGCACGAGCTCTAGTAATTGGTCCAGTATGTATAGCAGCAGGGGCTGTGGGTGTAACAATTGTATTGATGTCCTCATCAATTGCCGCTCCTTTGCATGCTTTGAGCAAGAAGAATACTCCTTTTGTTTGGGGATCTTTGCAATCCACCGCTTTTGAAGAGCTCAAGTCTTTGCTTACACATGCTCTGATTCTTGCTTTGCCCAACTTTGACAAAACTTTTGAGGTTCATTGTGATGCAAGTGGTACCGGAATTGGCGGAGTTTTATTGCAAGAAAAACGAGCCATTGCATATTTTAGTGAGAAACTCTCCGGTGCTCAACTTAACTATCCCACATATGACAAAGAATTGTATGCTCTAGTGCGTGTACTACATGTTTGGGAACATTATCTTCGACCTCATGAGTTTGTCATCCATACCGATCACGAAACGCTTAAATACTTAAAAGGTCAAACCAACTTAAACAAGCGATATGCTAAATGGAGTGAATTTATCGAATCTTTCCCATATGTGATCAAGTACATTAAGGGTAAGGAAAATGTAGTTGCCGATGCACTTTCTCGCATATGCACGCTTGTGACTAAACTTGAGTTGAATGTCATTGGCTTTGAACACATAAAAGACTTGTATGCCAATGATCCATCTTTTGCACCTCATTATGCTAAATGTTTGACGCATACATCTTGGGAACAATATTACATCAAGGATGGTTATCTAATGAGAGCTAACAAACTATGCATTCCCGAGTCTTCTCTTCGTTTTCTACTTTTGCAAGAGGCTCATGGAGGTGGTGATGCGGAGCATCCTACTGTCATCACCATGTCAAGAGTCCGTTTGGCAAGTGACACGAGCGACCTCTACTTCTCATACATAAAGGTGAATCTTCTCCTTTACACGTGCTCACTTGACCCCTTCGAGGATGGTATGCTACTTGACACTTCTCTCGTGTGCATGCATAGGTATTGTCGGAGCTTCACGGATGTCAAGGAAGAGTGCAAGCGCCAAGGAACAACTACACCATCCGCGAGGGAAGCCTGGAATCGACGACGGAAGAAGACAGAGCTGCTGAAGCTACAGCGGCCGGACATCCGGCACCTGGGCAGTCGCCCACAAACTGCACCAACAGACGGCTGAAGCATCAGCGACCAGACATCCGGCCCGTGTGCCCGGACATCCAGCGCCTCGGCAACCCCCGGACATCCGGCGCTCTGCCCAGAAATCCGGCGCCCCTATCCAGTAGCTTGGCCACTTCGGCCCAGACATCCGGCCAACCGCCCCGGACATCCAGCGCCTCACGAGAGCCCGGACATCCGGCGCCTGCCTGCATGCAGAGTCGGGCCAAAGGCCCATGTATCCCTTCCCCACTTACCCCTTCGTGGCTAAGACTATATATACTCCACCACTCCCTCCTAGTTAGAGTTAGCATTGGATTAGCTCATTTTGTGTGAGAGCCTTTGCTCATCCACTTGGATACTTCTCCTCGGAGATCACGACCTCTCCGGAGAAGATCCCCAAGCGGATTCAAGACCCCTCTTTAGGGAAGAACATCAAGGCCTCCTCTTGGAGAAGAACGGTTCCGTTGTATCCTTTCCCTTTGTTGATTGTGAACCATGTGTTACCTTATGTGTGTGATGATCTAGCACATGTGTGATCGGTTCCTTGTCGGTTGAGTGATTCTCTCTCGTTTTCCCCGTGTTTCCCCTTGTGCTTCCGCGTGTTCTTCGTGATTTCTCCATAGGATGCACTCCAAATGTGAAAGATCGACGCTATAGGGTTCCACCCTACATCATTATGGTATCATGAGCCACGTTGATCACGTTTTTGGAGCCCCTACCCCGTGTTTTCTAGCTTGATTTTGTTGATTTCGTCCTAAATCCGAAAATCTCCACCAAAAATAGCCCCAAAATTTTTTGTGATTTCTTGGTTTGATGATGTTTTGTTGATTTTGATCCATGGATTTGCTTGGTTTCAAGTGGATCTAGCATCTCCCCAAGTTTCCCCACCTTCCATCCATGAAATCCATCAAATTTTGCCCCCTAAATCATCCATTTCCGCCCCAAATCGAGTTTCGAAGTCCAAATCCCGATCTGGAATCGTCGGGCCGGACATCCGGGCCTCAGGCCGGACATCCGGGCCATCGGGCCGGACATCCGGGCCCCAAGCCGGACATCTGGCTCCTGGAGCGCCAAATCTGCTCGGTTCTGGACAGACAGCCCCAGAAATCCGGGCTCAACCCCGAACATCCGGCCCCTGGGATTTCAGATTTTCCCGTTTCACCGTTTTGTCCATAACTAATTCATCCGGAGTCCGATTTTGACGTTCTTTAGCTCGTTTTGAAGCTCTTGACATCCCCCATCCCACAAAAATACCACCAGCATCATTTGACTCCATCAAATTTTGTGAAGTTTGGCATCTTTGCCTAGGGCTTCCACCATATCATCTGCATAACCACCACCGACTTCCGCAACCTCACCCATTTTGTTCACCATAGCATTAGTGGTTGTTTGAGTAGTGATTCGAGTCTCCTAAGGTGTTTCGGCTACTTAGGGACGATTGCTTCTTCATCAACCACCACCACCACTTCCACATAATCTTGCCCACCATACACTTCCGACAACCCAACTTAACCCAATTGTTGATTGAGCTTTTTCGAGTTGTGGCTTGTGTCTCCTAAGGTGTTTCGGCTACTTAGGGACGGTAACTTCAACTTTGACATGTGTATAGCCCATCATTCCATCCGCATTGCCTAGTGCAACACCACCACCGCTTTCCGCTACCACCATTTGACATTTGTCGTTTGAGATTTTGAGTTTGCGGTTTTTCCGTTTCCTAAGGTGTTTCGGCTACTTAGGGACGAGTCTCCATCATCTTGGTATCTACACCAAGAACGCCGCCACTCATCATCGAAAGGACGGTAACCTCGACGACACCTTTGTATATTCCCTTGCAATTGCATTGTTAACCCCTAACCCATTTTGCGTTACTTGCCTATCGAGACTAGCCATTTGAGTATTGCCGGCAACATGACTTGTGCACATTAGTGGTCTACACCATCCATTGCATACATACCATATCATATTGGTATCATATCATCCATTGTGCCTCATGTTTGTTCCCGCATATACACAATTGCTATCTTGGTTTGTGCATTGTGCAAATGATGAGGACATCAATACCATTGTTACACCCACAGCCCCTACTGCTACATATACGGGACCAATTACTAGAGCTCGTGCACGCCAATTAAATTATCAGGTACTTTCGTTTCTTGGTAATGATTCTAATGTTTATGAGAATATGATGCTGCCTAAATTGGATACATTTGTTTTGCTTACAAATGAAGGGCCTAGCTTGGAGAAGGATGAACATTGGAGCAAGAACAAGCATGGAGATGATGCCATGCGCAAGGGGAACAAGAACGGAGTTACAAGTGATGATTTCAGGACTTTGAAGCCACTATAATGGGTGCATGAAGCCTTGGACGAAATATACAAGATGCCACTTCATATATTTCGTCCCGAGGCTATTATAGGTGCTGCATAACCTTTTTATTGGGCCAGGCCCATGTAATTTCGAAATACATAAGTATAGGCTATTTTTAGAGTCCGTATGTGTGGGGAAACAAGAGATAGGGTTGATTTCGGACCCCTCCAGCATGGGCCACGAAATTCCCCCCTCTTCCTCCATATATACAGCCCTTAGGGCGCCGTTTAGACTTTGGGTTTTGTTTAGATTAAAAGTTCGCCATAGCTGCAACTTCGCGTACTTCGTTTGTGTTCGACGACCAGACAAAGGCGTCACAGAACCCCACCTTGATCAATAAAGCTTTCATCTTATATTCGCAATATCCAGATTGCAATCTTAGTTTCTTGCTTGTTCTTCGTTTGCTCGCAGGAAACACACCCTCGTGGTCAGGTTGATCGTGCTCCGGCGTGGTCAATAACCTCTCGGAGTTGGTTTAGCGATTGCTAAGGCGCGACGTCCTCGCACGTTCGTAGCCGGATCGTCAAAGTCGACTTCCACCAAAGCGATATCCATCATCTCATCGAAAGACGGGACACCTTTGCCTCTATCAAGTGGTATCAGATTTCCAGGTTGCTTGGTGAGATTTTACAGTTTTTCGTAGTTTAGATCGAGTCTGTTCTTCATACCTATTGTCCACGAAAAAGCCAAAAAAAATAGGGTTAGTTCATCCCATCTGAACCAATTTGAGCCTTTGCATAATCTTTTATGTATTTGCTTTGTTGAATTTGCGGTTGCATCGTCGTGTCAAGTTGCTGGTCTTAGCGTCTAGTCTTTTAGAGTTTCGAGTTCTGTTCACAGGTTGTCACGTCGCCGCTGCCATATACCACCACCACATATTCACCGCCAATCCGAATCCATATACGCCACCACATATCCGCCGCCATCACGCCCATCCGAGTTCCACCAGATTCATCTCCGCCACCAGTCCGAGTTCCACCAGTTTCATCTCCGCCACCAGTCCTAGTCCGAGTCCAGTAATCGTTGCATTGTTCTCGATTTCTAGATCACGCGATACTCCGAGTCGTGACAGCGGAGGACTCCCCCCAACTTCCGTGCTACCCGCAGTAGAGAAATAGTTCCAAACTCAAAAAAAAAACTAAGTCTGGAAAATTCTGGCTAGGCAGTTTCTAGACCATTTGTAGACTTTTTCGAAAAAAAATGTTGCGGAGCAAAAAAAAGTGCAAAAAAAAAGTGAAAAAAAAATTCAGAGTGTGCTCCTCCCTTGTTTACGTGCCGCGCCGTGATTTTGTTGGTGTTCTAGGCTCGCGTCTCTAGCACAGTCTAGCCTAGGACCAGCACAGTACCGTCGTTGAGCGTTTATTCAACTTTGCATCTCTGAATTTATTATTGCTGACCCTTTTTGCTACCATATTATAAGCCTTCCCAGCTCCACATACATCTACGTCGTGCGTTTGACTCTCCCAGGTAATCGCTCTATCCAAGCTTTGAGAGTTTTGACTACAACGGTTGCCGATCACCGCCTGTTGCTGGGTAAGAACTGGTAAGAATTTGAGTTTTGCTTGACGGATTTGTGACACCCACCACCACCACTTGTTCGTAGTCTGTAGGATCATATTCTTGTGTGTTTCTATTGCTGCTAACCATGCCAGGATCACAAGCCGACGAGATTGACTAGGAGAATTTATCGAACAAGGAGCTTCATGATAAGTTTCAGCAAATGATGACTGAACAGGTGCAAGATGTGCTGAACAATTTTGAAGAGGCCATGGAGAAGATCACTGGCCTTGAGAAGACGTTCGAAACAAAGCTCGATAACAAGTTTAATGAATTGCTCGCGCATCTTCCACCACCGCCACCCGCTGCACCTCACGCACCTCTCCAACAACAACAACAACGACTACCTCCACGTCGCGAAACAGACCTCCACCGAGCAAGCCGTGTTCCTCTTGCGTTTGGCCAAACTGTTGGTGCTGCTGTTGATACTTCTGTGGCTCCTGCTGCTGATGCGGAGGAGGATGATTATGTGGGAGATTATGAGGATGAGGTTGATCAAAATCAGCACTACGTGCAGCCACCTGTACCACCAGCAGCAGGTCGACCTCAGGTATATATTCGTAATGGTAGGCCTGCACCACCACCTCAGGTACGAGATGATGTCCATATTCCTAAACTGAAATTGAATATTCCACCATTTGAGGGTAGATATGTTCCTGATATATATCTTACTTGGGAGTTAGAAACTGAACAACGATTTACATGTTTACAATATCCTGAGGAGAGACGAGTTGCTGCTGTTGTTTGTGCTTTCACTAGTTTTGCATGTGTATGGTGGTCTGAACATTGTAGATTATATCCTATTCCAACTACTTGGGCTGCTTTGAAAACTGCTATGCGTACGCGTTGGGTTCCACCATATTATCAACGTGAATTGCTTCAAAAATTGCAGCGTTTAAGACAAGGGAAAAATTCTGTAGAAGAATATTATCAGGAATTACAAACTGGCATGATTAGATGTGGTATTGTTGAGGAGAATGAAGCTATGCTTGCACGTTTTCTGGGTGGATTAAATAGAGAGATTCAGACCATTCTAGACTATAAGGAGTATACTAATATCACTCGTTTATTCCATCTTGCTTGTAAAGCTGAACGTGAAGTGCAGGATCTACAAGCATTGGGGCGAACTAACTTTTCTGCAGGCCGACCTTCATCATGGACACCACGTGCATCTTCTACTTCAAC
Source organism: Triticum aestivum (assembly GCF_018294505.1). Lineage (NCBI taxonomy): Eukaryota > Viridiplantae > Streptophyta > Magnoliopsida > Poales > Poaceae > Triticum > Triticum aestivum. The sequence continues at coordinate 63,823 of NW_025228180.1, read as the reverse complement.
TGCACCAGCACCTCCATCATGTGCCACCTCCAGCCGTGATACAAGAAAACAGGCACAACAACCATTATCTGCCAAGAGCGCACCTGCCGGGCCTGCACAGCGTTCTTCTTCTTCCATGGCATCAACAGGGCACACAAGTGATATTATTTGTCGTCGTTGTAAGGGAGGAGGTCATTATGCGAGAGAATGCAAATCTCCGCGTGTGATGATTGCTACCGCGGATGGTGGATATGAGTCTGCTAGTGACTATGATGAGGAGACTTTGGCTCTTATTACACGTGAAGAACATGGTGGAGACGATGAGGACATCAATACAATTGTTACACCCACAGCCCCTGCTGCTATACATACTAGACCAATTACTAGAGCTCGTGCACGCCAACTAAATTACCAGGTACTTTCGTTTCTTGGTAATGATTCTAATGTTCATGAGAATATGATGCTGCCTAAATTGGATACATTTGTTTTGCTTACAAATGAAGGGCCTAGCTTGGAGAAGGATGAACATTGGAGCAAGAACAAGCATGGAGATGATGGCATGCGCAAGGGGAACAAGAACGCGGTTACAAGTGATGATTTCAAGACTTTGAAGCCACCATAATGGGTGCATGAAGCCTTGGACGAAATATACAAGATGCCACTTCATAAATTTCGTCCGGAGGCTATTTTAGGTGCTGCGTCACCTTATTATTGGGCCAGGCCCATGTAATTTCGAAATACATAAGTATAGGCTATTTTTAGAGTCCGTATGTGTGGGGAAACAAGAGATAGGGTTGATTTCGGACTCCTCCACCAAGGGCCACGAAATTCCCCCCTCTTCCTCCATATATACAGCCCTTAGGGCATCGTTTAGACTTTGGGTTTTGTTTAGATTAAAAGTTCGCCATAGCTGCAACTTCGCGTACTTCGTTTGTGTTCAACGACCAGACAAAGGCGTCACAGAACCCCACCTTGATCAATAAAGCTTTCATCTTATATTCGCAATATCCAGATTGCAATCTTAGTTTCTTGCTTGTTCTTCGTTTGCTCGCAGGAAACAGACCCTCGTGGTCAGGTTGATCGTGCTCCGGCGTGGTCAATAACCTCTCGGATTTGGTTTAGCGATTGCTAAGGCGCGACGTCCTTGCACGTTCGTAGTCGGATCGTCAAAGTCGACTTCCACCAAAGCGAAATCCACCATCTCATCGAAAGACGGGACACCTTTGCCTCTATCAAGTGGTATCAGATTTCCAGGTTGCTCGGTGAGATTTTACAGTTTTTTAGTAGTTTAGATCGAGTCTGTTCTTCATACCTATAGTCCACGAAAAAGCCACAAAAAAAAATTAGGGTTAGTTCATCATATCCGAACCAATCTGAGCCTTGCGTAATCTTTTTAGGGTTTTGCTTTGTTGAATTTGCGGTTGCATCGTCGTGTCTAGTTGCTGGTCTTAGAGTCTAGTCTTTTAGAGTTTCGAGTTCTGGTCATAAGTTGTCACGCCGCCGCCGCACCATCATCATCGCCCCTGCCATTTACCACCACCGCACCGAATCCGTATCCATATACCACCACCAATCCGTGTCCATATACCACCACCGATCCATATCCATATACTACCACCGCTACCACCACCGCTGCCATATACCACCACCATATATCCACCACCAATCCGAGTTCTTTGCTTATTAGGTTTGTTTTTCGGGATCCATCTAGATTCCGATTCGTGTTTCCTTGCCAGAGTAGGTTTCGAAAAAAAAAAAGAGTCGGGTAGCCACGCTCCGTTTAGGCCCAAAATTTTTCGAAAACGCATTTTTCGAAAAAATTTCTGGCTATCCTATTTTTAGGTGTTTCTGAGTGTTTTGAGACAAGTGCCATTATAGGAAGTTTTTTTTGACCCGTTTCCAGTTTTTGGGTCCGGGCAGTCGAAAAAAAAAAATTGGTCGAAAAAAATTTCGTGCCCATCCTGTCAGTTTGAGCTAGGAAGAGTTTTGAGACACTCGCCATTATAGTGATTTTTCGCAAAAA
>NW_025228180.1:22846-60311 GCF_018294505.1 Triticum aestivum | reverse complement strand
AAAAGCGAAAAAAAAAATTTAGAGTGTGCTTTTCCCTTGTTTACGTGCCGCGCCGTGATTTTGTTAGTGTTCTAGGCTCGCGTCTCTAGCACAGTCTAGCCTAGGACCAGCACAGTACCGTCGTTGAGCGTTTATTCAACTTTGCATCTCTGAATTGATTATTGCTGACCCTTTTTGCTACTATATTATAAGCCTTCCCAGCTCCACATACATCTACGTCGTGCGTTTGACTCTCCCTGGTAATCGCTCTATCCAAGCTTTGAGAGTTTTTGACTACAACGGTTGCCGATCACCGCCTGCTGCTGGGTAAGAACTGGTAAGAATTTGAGATTTGCTTGACGGATTTGTGACACCCACCACCACCACTTGTTCGTAGTCTGTAGGATCATATTCTTGTGTGTTTCTATTGCTGCTAACCATGCCAGGATCACAAGCCGACGAGATTGACTGGGAGAATTTATCGAACAAGGAGCTTCATGATAAGTTTCAGCAAATGATGACTGAACAGGTGCAAGATGTGCTGAACAATTTTGAAGAGGCCATGGAGAAGATCACTGGCCTTGAAAAGACGTTCGAAACAAAGCTCGATAACAAGTTTAATGAATTGCTCGCGCGTCTTCCACCACCACCACCCGCTGCACCTAACGCACCTCTCCAACAACAACAACAACGACTACCTCCACGTCGCGAAGCAGACCTCCGCCGAGCAAGCCATGTTCCTCTTGCGTTTGGCCAAACTGTTGGTGCTGCTGTTGATACTTCTGTGGCTCCTGCTGCTGATGCGGAGGAGGATGATTATGTGGGAGATTATGAGGATGAGGTTGATCAAAATCAACACTACGTGCAGCCACCTGTACCACCACCAGCAGGTCGACCTCAGGTATATCTTCGTAATGGTAGGCCTGCACCACCACCTCAGGTACGAGATGATGTCCATATTCCTAAACTGAAATTGAATATTCCACCATTTGAGGGTAGATATGTTCCTGATATATATCTTACTTGGGAGTTAGAAACTGAACAACGATTTACATGTTTACAATATCCTGAGGAGAGACGAGTTGCTGCTGCTGTTTGTGCTTTCACTAGTTTTGCATGTGTATGGTGGTCTGAACATTGTAGATTATATCCTATTCCAACTACTTGGGCTGCTTTGAAAACTGCTATGCGTACGCGTTGGGTTCCACCATATTATCAACGTGAATTGCTTCAAAAATTGCAGCGTTTAAGACAAGGGAAAAATTCTGTAGAAGAATATTATCAGGAATTACAAACTGGCATGATTAGATGTGGTATTGTTGAGGAGAATGAAGCTATGCTAGCACGTTTTCTGGGTGGATTAAATAGAGAGATTCAGACCATTCTAGACTATAAGGAGTATACTAATATCACTCGTTTATTCCATCTTGCTTGTAAAGCTGAACGTGAAGTGCAGGATCGACAAGCATTGGGGCGAACTAACTTTTCTGCAGGCCGACCTTCATCATGGACACCACGTGCATCTTCTACTTCAACTGCACCAGCACCTCCATCCGGTGCCACCTCCAGCCGTGATACAAGAAAACAGGCACAACCACCATTATCTGCCAAGAGCGCAACTGCGGGGCCTGCACAGCGTTCTTCTTCTTCCATGGCATCAACAGGGCACACAAGTGATATTATTTGTCGTCGTTGTAAGGGAGGAGGATTAATGGGACACTTTGGCGTGAAGAAGACGGAGGACGTACTTGCTACACATTTCTTTTGGCCAAAGATGAGACGGGATGTTGAGCGTTTTATTGCTAGATGCACTACATGTCAAAAAGCTAAGTCACGACTCAATCCTCATGGTTTATATATGCCTTTGCCTGTACCTAGTGTTCCTTGGGAGGATATATCTATGGACTTTGTTTTAGGTTTACCTCGAACAAAGAAGGGGAGGGATAGCATATTTGTTGTCGTGGATAGATTCTCGAAAATGGCACACTTTATACCATGTCATAAAAGCGATGATGCTGTTAATGTTGCTGATTTGTTATTTCGTGAAATTATTCGCTTGCATGGTGTGCCAAATACTATTGTTTCAGATCGTGATACTAAATTTCTTAGCCACTTTTGGAGATGTTTATGGGCTAAGTTGGGGACTAAACTGCTTTTTAGTACTACTTGTCACCCCCAAACTGATGGACAAACTGAAGTAGTCAATAGAACGTTGTCTACTATGCTTAGGGCTGTTTTGAAGAATAATAAGAAAATGTGGGAGGAATGCTTGCCTCATATTGAATTTGCTTATAATCGTTCATTGCATTCTACTACTAAGAGGTGCCCTTTTGAAGTTGTGTATGGTTTCCTACCTCGTGCACCTATTGATTTGTTGCCTCTTCCATCTTCGGAGAAGGTTAATTTTGATGCTAAACAACGTGCTGAATTGATTTTAAAAATGCATGAGTTAACTAAGGAAAACATTGAGCGCATGAATGCTAAATATAAACTTGCTGGAGATAAGGGTAGAAAACATGTTGTGTTTGCACCTGGAGATCTTGTTTCGTTACATTTGCGTAAGGATAGATTTCCTGATTTGCGCAAATCAAAGTTAATGCCACGTGCTGATGGTCCCTTTAAGGTGTTAGAGAAAATAAATGATAATGCATATAAACTTGAGCTGCCTGCAGATTTTGGGGTTAGTCCCACTTTTAACATTGCAGATTTGAAGCCTTATTTGGGTGAGGAAGATGAACTTCCGTCGAGGACGACTTCATTTCAAGAAGGGGAGGATGATGAGGACATCAATACAATTGTTACACCCACAGCCCCTGCTGCTATACATACTAGACAAATTACTAGAGCTCGTGCACGCCAACTAAATTACCAGGTACTTTCGTTTCTTGATAATGATTCTAATGTTCATGAGAATATGATGCTGCCTAAATTGGATACATTTGTTTTGCTTACAAATGAAGGGCCTAGCTTGGAGAAGGATGAACATTGGAGCAAGAACAAGCATGGAGATGATGGCATGCGCAAGGGGAACAAGAACGGAGTTACAAGTGATGATTTCAGGACTTTGAAGCCACCATAATGGGTGCATGAAGCCTTGGACGAAATATACAAGATGCCACTTCATAAATTTCGTCCCGAGGCTATTTTAGGTGCTGCGTCACCTTATTATTGGGCCAGGCCCATGTAATTTCGAAATACATAAGTATAGGCTATTTTTAGAGTCCGTATGTGTGGGGAAACAAGAGATCGGGTTGATTTCGGACCCCTCCACCAAGGGCCACGAAATTCCCCCCTCTTCCTCCATATATACAGCCCTTAGGGCATCGTTTAGACTTTGGGTTTTGTTTAGATTAAAAGTTCGCCATAGCTGCGACTTCGCGTACTTCGTTTGTGTTCAACGACCAGACAAAGGCGTCACAGAACCCCACCTTGATCAATAAAGCTTTCATCTTATATTCGCAATATCCAGATTGCAATCTCAGTTTCTTGCTTGTTCTTCGTTTGCTCGCAGGAAACAGACCCTCGTGGTCAGGTTGATCGTGCTCCGGCGTGGTCAATAACCTCTCGGAGTTGGTTTAGCGATTGCTAAGGCGCGACGTCCTCGCACGTTCGTAGTCGGATCGTCAAAGTCGACTTCCACCAAAGCGAAATCCACTATCTCATCGAAAGACGGGACACCTTTGCCTCTATCAAGAAGCTTTCTCTCACCACAAGACCACATCCACATCCTTACTACATCCAATGGTTCAACAACAGCGGCAAGGTTAAGGTAACACGTACTGTTCGTGTGCATTTTAGTATCTCTACATATGCTGATTATGTTGATTGTGATGTGGTACCTATGCAAGCATGTTCCTTATTACTTGGTAGACCATGGCAATTTGATAAAAATTCTGTACACCATGGTAGAAACAATCACTATACTCTTGTTCATAAGGATAAAAATATTACTTTGCTTCCTATGACTCCTGATTCCATTTTGAAAGATGATATTAATAGAGCTAATAAAGCAAAACAGGAGACGAATAAGAGTGAAAATCAGATTGTGGCAAAAGAATTTGAGCAACAAATGAAGCCTAATAATAAACCATCTAGTGTTGCTTCTGAAATTAAATTGAAAAGCGCATGTTTATTTGCCACCAAATCTGATATTGATGAGCTAGATTTCAGCAAATCTGTTTGCTATGCTTTTGTGTGCAAAGAGGCATTATTTTCATTCGAGGACGTGCCTTCCTCTTTGCCTCCTGCTGTCACTAACATTTTGCAGGAGTTCGCTGAGGTCTTTCCACAAGACGTGCCACCGGGATTACCGCCTATTCGAGGGATTGAGCATCAGATTGACTTAATTCCCGGTGCTTCACTGCCAAACCGTGCACCATACCGTACCAATCCAGAGGAGACGAAGGAGATTATGCGTCAAGTACAAGAGCTTCTCGACAAAGGTTATATACGCGAATCCCTTAGTCCTTGTGTTGTTCCTATTATTCTAGTGCCGAAAAAGGATGGTACATCACGTATGTGTGTTGATTGTAGAGGCATTAATAATATTACTATTCGTTATCGTCATCCTATTCCTAGGCTAGATGATATGCTTGATGAATTGAGTGGCTCTACAATATTCTCCAAAGTTGATTTGCGTAGTGGATACCATCAAATTCGTATGAAATTGGGAGATGAATGGAAAACAGCATTCAAAACTAAGTTTGGATTATATGAGTGGTTAGTCATGCCTTTTGGGTTAACTAATGCACCTAGTACTTTCATGAGATTAACGAACGAAGTTTTACGTGCTTTCATTGGACGATTTGTGGTAGTTTACTTTGATGACATATTGATTTATAGCAGATCTTTGGGCTGAACATTGTAGATTATATCCTATTCCAACTACTTGGGCTGCTTTGAAAACTGCTATGCGTACGCGTTGGGTTCCACCATATTATCAACGTGAATTGCTTCAAAAATTGCAGCGTTTAAGACAAGGGAAAAATTCTGTAGAAGAATATTATCAGGAATTACAAACTGGCATGATTAGATGTGGTATTGTTGAGGAGAATGAAGCTATGCTTGCACGTTTTCTGTGTGGATTAAATAGAGAGATTCAGACCATTCTAGACTATAAGGAGTATACTAATATCACTCGTTTATTCCATCTTGCTTGTAAAGCTGAACGTGAAGTGCAGGATCGACAAGCATTGGGGCGAACTAACTTTTCTGCAGGCCGACCTTCATCATGGACACCACGTGCATCTTCTACTTCAACTGCACCAGCACCTCCATCCGGTGCCACCTCCAGCCGTGATACAAGAAAACAGGCACAACCACCATTATCTGCCAAGAGCGCACCTGCGGGGCCTGCACAGCGTTCTTCTTCTTCCATGGCATCAACATGGCACACAAGTGATATTATTTGTCGTCGTTGTAAGGGAGGAGGTCATTATGCGAGAGAATGCAAATCTCCGCGTGTGATGATTGCTACCGCGGATGGTGGATATGAGTCTGCTAGTGACTATGATGAGGAGACTTTGGCTCTTATTACACGTGAAGAACATGGTGGAGATGATTCTGATCATGAGACGCAATACATGGCTCCTGAAGACGCTGACAGGTATGAATGTTTAGTTGCTCAACGTGTTTTGAGTGTGCAGGTCACACAAGCTGAGCAAAATCAGAGGCACAATTTGTTCCATACCAAGGGAGTTGTGAAGGAACGTTCTGTGCGCGTCATCATAGACGGAGGGAGCTGCAACAACTTGGCTAGCATGGAGATGGTGGAGAAGCTTTCTCTCACCACAAGACCACATCCACATCCTTACTACATCCAATGGTTCAACAACAGCGGCAAGGTTAAGGTAACACGTACTGTTCGTGTGCATTTTAGTATCTCTACATATGCTGATTATGTTGATTGTGATGTGGTACCTATGCAAGCATGTTCCTTATTACTTGGTAGACCATGGCAATTTGATAAAAATTCTGTACACCATGGTAGAAACAATCACTATACTCTTGTTCATAAGGATAAAAATATTACTTTTCTTCCTATGACTCCTGATTCCATTTTGAAAGATGATATTAATAGAGCTAATAAAGCAAAACAGGAGACGAATAAGAGTGAAAATCAGATTGTGGCAAAAGAATTTGAGCAACAAATGAAGCCTAATAATAAACCATCTAGTGTTGCTTCTGAAATTAAATTGAAAAGTGCATGTTCATTTGCCACCAAATCTGATATTGATGAGCTAGATTCCAGCAAATCTGTTTGCTATGCTTTTGTGTGCAAAGAGGCATTATTTTCATTCGAGGACGTGCCTTCCTCTTTGCCTCCTGCTGTCACTAACATTTTGCAGGAGTTCGCTGACGTCTTTCCACAAGACGTGCCACCGGGATTACCGCCTATTCGAGGGATTGAGCATCAGATTGACTTAATTCCCGGTGCTTCACTGCCAAACCGTGCACCATACCGTACCAATCCAGAGGAGACGAAGGAGATTATGCGTCAAGTACAAGAGCTTCTCGACAAAGGTTATATACGCGAATCCCTTAGTCCTTGTGCTGTTCCTATTATTCTAGTGCCGAAAAATGATGGTACATCACGTATGTGTGTTGATTGTAGAGGCATTAATAATATTACTATTCGTTATCGTCATCCTATTCCTAGGCTAGATGATATGCTTGATGAATTGAGTGGCTCTACAATATTCTCCAAAGTTGATTTGCGTAGTGGCTACCATCAAATTCGTATGAAATTGGGAGATGAATGGAAAACAGCATTTAAAACTAAGTTTGGATTATATGAGTGGTTAGTCATGCCTTTTGGGTTAACTAATGCACCTAGTACTTTCATGAGATTAATGAACGAAGTTTTACGTGCTTTCATTGGACGATTTGTGGTAGTTTACTTTGATGACATATTGATTTATAGCAGATCTTTGGAGGAACATTTGGAACATTTACGTGCTGTTTTTATTGCTCTACGTGATGCACGTTTGTTTGGTAACCTTGGGAAGTGCACCTTTTGCACCGACCGAGTATCTTTTCTTGGCTATGTTGTTACTCCACAGGGTATTGAAGTTGATAAAGCCAAGATTGAAGCTATTGAGAGTTGGCCGCAGCCCAAAACGGTCACACAAGTGAGGAGTTTTCTTGGCCTCGCTGGATTCTATAGGCGTTTTGTGAGAGATTTCAGCACCATTGCTGCACCTCTCAATGAGCTTACAAAGAAAGATGTGCCTTTTCTTTGGGGTACCGCACAGGAAGAAGCCTTCACGGTATTGAAAGATAAGTTGACACATGCTCCTTTACTCCAACTTCCTGATTTTAATAAGACTTTTGAGCTTGAATGTGATGCTAGTGGAATTGGATTAGGAGGTGTGTTATTACAAGATGGCAAACCTATTGCATACTTTTCTGAAAAATTGAGTGGGCCTAGTCTGAATTATTCTACTTATGATAAAGAATTATATGCTCTTGTTCGGACTTTCGAAACATGGCAACATTATTTATGGCCCAAAGAATTTGTTATACATTCTGATCATGAATCTTTGAAACATATTAAAAGTCAAGCTAAACTGAATCGTAGACATGCTAAATGGGTTGAATTCATTGAGACTTTCCCTTATGTCATTAAACACAAGAAGGGAAAAGAAAATGTTATTGCTGATGCATTGTCTCGTCGCTATACTATGCTTTCACAACTTGACTTCAAAATATTTGGTTTGGAGACCATCAAAGATCAATATGTGCATGATGCTGATTTTAAAGATGTAATGCAGAATTGTAAAGAAGGAAGAATGTGGAACAAGTTTGTTGTTAACGATGAATTTGTGTTTCGTGCTAACAAGCTATGCATTCCAGCTAGCTCCGTTCGTCTTTTGTTGTTGCAGGAGGCGCATGGAGGAGGGTTAATGGGACACTTTGGCGTGAAGAAGACGGAGGACGTACTTGCTACACATTTCTTTTGGCCAAAGATGAGACGGGATGTTGAGCGTTTTATTGCTCGCTGCACTACATGTCAAAAAGCTAAGTCACGACTCAATCCTCATGGTTTATATATGCCTTTGCATGTACCTACTGTTCCTTGGGAGGATATATCTATGGACTTTGTTTTACGTTTACCTCGAACAAAGAAGGGGAGGGATAGCATATTTGTTGTCGTGGATAGATTCTCGAAAATGGCACACTTTATACCATGTCATAAAAGTGATGATGCTGTTAATGTTGCTGATTTGTTCTTTCGTGAAATTATTCGCTTGCATGGTGTGCCAAATACTATTGTTTCAGATCGTGATACTAAATTTCTTAGCCACTTCTGGAGATGTTTATGGGCTAAGTTGGGGACTAAACTGCTTTTTAGTACTACTTGTCACCCCCAAACTGATGGACAAACTGAAGTAGTCAATAGAACGTCGTCTACTATGCTTAGGGCTGTTTTGAAGAATAATAAGAAAATGTGGGAGGAATGCTTGCCTCATATTGAATTTGCTTATAATCGTTCATTGCATTCTACTACTAAGATGTGCCCTTTTAAAGTTGTGTATGGTTTCCTACCTCGTGCACCTATTGATTTGTTGCCTCTTCCATCTTCGGAGAAGGTTAATTTTGATGCTAAACAACGTGCTGAATTGATTTTAAAAATGCATGAGTTAACTAAGGAAAACATTGAGCGCATGAATGCTAAATATAAACTTGCTGGAGATAAGGGTAGAAAACATGTTGTGTTTGCACCTGGAGATCTTGTTTCGTTACATTTGCGTAAGGATAGATTTCCTGATTTGCGCAAATCAAAGTTAATGCCACGTGCTGATGGTCCCTTTAAGGTGTTAGAGAAAATAAATGATAATGCATATAAACTTGAGCTGCCTGCAGATTTTGGGGTTAGTCCCACTTTTAACATTGCAGATTTGAAGCCTTATTTGGGTGAGGAAGATGAACTTCCGTCGAGGACGACTTCATTTCAAGAAGGGGAGGATGATGAGGACATCAATACAATTGTTACACCCACAGCCCCTGCTGCTATACATACTAGACAAATTACTAGAGCTCGTGCACGCCAACTAAATTACCAGGTACTTTCGTTTCTTGATAATGATTCTAATGTTCATGAGAATATGATGCTGCCTAAATTGGATACATTTGTTTTGCTTACAAATGAAGGGCCTAGCTTGGAGAAGGATGAACATTGGAGCAAGAACAAGCATGGAGATGATGGCATGCGCAAGGGGAACAAGAACGGAGTTACAAGTGATGATTTCAGGACTTTGAAGCCACCATAATGGGTGCATGAAGCCTTGGACGAAATATACAAGATGCCACTTCATAAATTTCGTCCCGAGGCTATTTTAGGTGCTGCGTCACCTTATTATTGGGCCAGGCCCATGTAATTTCGAAATACATAAGTATAGGCTATTTTTAGAGTCCGTATGTGTGGGGAAACAAGAGATAGGTTTGATTTCGGACCCCTCCACCAAGGGCCACGAAATTCCCCCCCCTCTTCCTCCATATATACAGCCCTTAGGGCATCGTTTAGACTTTGGGTTTTGTTTAGATTAAAAGTTCGCCATAGCTGCAACTTCGCGTACTTCGTTTGTGTTCAACGACCAGACAAAGGCGTCACAGAACCCCACCTTGATCAATAAAGCTTTCATCTTATATTCGCAATATCCAGATTGCAATCTTAGTTTCTTGCTTGTTCTTCGTTTGCTCGCAGGAAACAGACCCTCGTGGTCAGGTTGATCGTGCTCCGGCGTGGTCAATAACCTCTCGGAGTTGGTTTAGCGATTGCTAAGGCGCGACGTCCTCGCACGTTCGTAGTCGGATCGTCAAAGTCGACTTCCACCAAAGCGAAATCCACCATCTCATCGAAAGACGGGACACCTTTGCCTCTATCATGCAACAACTTGGCTAGCATGGAGATGGTGGAGAAGCTTTCTCTCACCACAAGACCACATCCACATCCTTACTACATCCAATGGTTCAACAACAGCGGCAAGGTTAAGGTAACACGTACTGTTCGTGTGCATTTTAGTATTTCTACATATGCTGATTATGTTGATTGTGATGTGGTACCTATGCAAGCATGTTCCTTATTACTTGGTAGACCTTGGCAATTTGATAAAAATTCTGTACACCATGGTAGAAACAATCACTATACTCTTGTTCATAAGGATAAAAATATTACTTTGCTTCCTATGACTCCTGATTCCATTTTGAAAGATGATATTAATAGAGCTAATAAAGCAAAACAGGAGACGAATAAGAGTGAAAATCAGATTGTGGCAAAAGAATTTGAGCAACAAATGAAGCCTAATAATAAACCATCTAGTGTTGCTTCTGAAATTAAATTGAAAAGTGCATGTTTATTTGCCACCAAATCTGATATTGATGAGCTAGATTTCAGCAAATCTGTTTGCTATGCTTTTGTGTGCAAAGAGGCATTATTTTCATTCGAGGACGTGCCTTCCTCTTTGCCTCCTGCTGTCACTAACATTTTGCAGGAGTTCGCTGACGTCTTTCCACAAGACGTGCCACCGGGATTACCGCCTATTCGAGGGATTGAGCATCAGATCGACTTAATTCCCGGTGCTTCACTGCCAAACCATGCACCATACCGTACCAATCCAGAGGAGACGAAGGAGATTATGCGTCAAGTACAAGAGCTTCTCGACAAAGGTTATATACGCGAATCCCTTAGTCCTTGTGTTGTTCCTATTATTCTAGTGCCGAAAAAGGATGGTACATCACGTATGTGTGTTGATTGTAGAGGCATTAATAATATTACTATTCGTTATCGTCATCCTATTCCTAGGCTAGATGATATGCTTGATGAATTGAGTGGCTCTACAATATTCTCCAAAGTTGATTTGCGTAGTGGATACCATCAAATTCGTATGAAATTGGGAGATGAATGGAAAACAGCATTCAAAACTAAGTTTGGATTATATGAGTGGTTAGTCATGCCTTTTGGGTTAACTAATGCACCTAGTACTTTCATGAGATTAATGAACGAAGTTTTACGTGCTTTCATTGGACGATTTGTGGTAGTTTACTTTGATGACATATTGATTTATAGCAGATCTTTGGAAGAACATTTGGAACATTTACGTGCTGTTTTTATTGCTCTGCGTGATGCACGTTTGTTTGGTAACCTTGGGAAGTGCACCTTTTGCACCGACCGAGTATCTTTTCTTGGCTATGTTGTTACTCCACAGGGAATTGAAGTTGATAAAGCCAAGATTGAAGCAGTTGAGAGTTGGCCGCAACCCAAAACGGCCACACAAGCGAGGAGTTTTCATGGCCTCGCTGGATTCTATAGGCGTTTTGTGAGAGATTTCAGCACCATTGCTGCACCTCTCATTGAGCTTACAAAGAAAGATGTGCCTTTTCTTTGGGGTACCGCACAGGAAGAAGCCTTCACGGTATTGAAAGATAAGTTGACACATGCTCCTTTACTCCAACTTCCTGATTTTAATAAGACTTTTGAGCTTGAACGTGATGCTAGTGGAATTGGATTAGGAGGTGTGTTATTACAAGATGGCAAACCTGTTGCATACTTTTCTGAAAAATTGAGTGGGCCTAGTCTGAATTATTCTACTTATGATAAAGAATTATATGCTCTTGTTCGGACTTTAGAAACATGGCAACATTATTTATGGCCCAAAGAATTTGTTATACATTCTGATCATGAATCTTTGAAACATATTAAAAGTCAAGCTAAACTGAATCGTAGACATGCTAAATGGGTTGAATTCATTGAGACTTTCCCTTATGTCATTAAACACAAGAAGGGAAAAGAAAATGTTATTGCCGATGCATTGTCTCGTCGCTATACTATGCTTTCACAACTTGACTTCAAAATATTTGGTTTGGAGACCATCAAAGATCAATATGTGCATGATGCTGATTTTAAAGATGTAATGCAGAATTGTAAAGAAGGAAGAATGTGGAACAAGTTTGTCGTTAACGATGGATTTGTGTTTCGTGCTAACAAGCTATGCATTCCAGCTAGCTCCGTTCGTCTTTTGTTGTTGAAGGAGGCGCATGGAGGAGGATTAATGGGACACTTTGGCGTACTTGCTACACATTTCTTTTGGCCAAAGATGAGACGGGATGTTGAGCGTTTTATTGCTCGATGCACTACATGTCAAAAAGCTAAGTCACGACTCAATCCTCATGGTTTATATATGCCTTTGCCTGTACCTAGTGTTCCTTGGGAGGATATATCTATGGACTTTGTTTTAGGTTTACCTCGAACAAAGAAGGGGAGGGATAGCATATTTGTTGTCGTGGATAGATTCTCGAAAATGGCACACTTTATACCATGTCATAAAAGCGATGATGCTGTTAATGTTGCTGATTTGTTCTTTCGTGAAATTATTCGCTTGCATGGTGTGCCAAATACTATTGTTTCAAATCGTGATACTAAATTTCTTAGCCACTTTTGGAGATGTTTATGGGCTAAGTTGGGGACTAAACTGCTTTTTAGTACTACTTGTCACCCCCAAACTGATGGACAAACTGAAGTAGTCAATAGAACGTTGTCTACTATGCTTAGGGCTGTTTTGAAGAATAATAAGAAAATGTGGGAGGAATGCTTGCCTCATATTGAATTTGCTTACAATCGTTCATTGCATTCTACTACTAAGATGTGCCCTTTTGAAGTTGTGTATGGTTTCCTACCTCGTGCACCTATTGATTTGTTGCCTCTTCCATCTTCGGAGAAGGTTAATTTTGATGCTAAACAACGTGCTGAATTGATTTTAAAAATGCATGAGTTAACTAAGGAAAACATTGAGCGCATGAATGCTAAATATAAACTTGCTGGAGATAAGGGTAGAAAACATGTTGTGTTTGCACCTGGAGATCTTGTTTCGTTACATTTGCGTAAGGATAGATTTCCTGATTTGCGCAAATCAAAGTTAATGCCACGTGCTGATGGTCCCTTTAAGGTGTTAGAGAAAATAAATGATAATGCATATAAACTTGAGCTGCCTGCAGATTTTGGGGTTAGTCCCACTTTTAACATTGCAGATTTGAAGCCTTATTTGGGTGAGGAAGATGAACTTCCGTCGAGGACGACTTCATTTCAAGAAGGGGAGGATGATGAGGACATCAATACAATTGTTACACCCACAGCCCCTGCTGCTATACATACTAGACAAATTACTAGAGCTCGTGCACGCCAACTAAATTACCAGGTACTTTCGTTTCTTGATAATGATTCTAATGTTCATGAGAATATGATGCTGCCTAAATTGGATACATTTGTTTTGCTTACAAATGAAGGGCCTAGCTTGGAGAAGGATGAACATTGGAGCAAGAACAAGCATGGAGATGATGGCATGCGCAAGGGGAACAAGAACGGAGTTACAAGTGATGATTTCAGGACTTTGAAGCCACCATAATGGGTGCATGAAGCCTTGGACGAAATATACAAGATGCCACTTCATAAATTTCGTCCCGAGGCTATTTTAGGTGCTGCGTCACCTTATTATTGGGCCAGGCCCATGTAATTTCGAAATACATAAGTATAGGCTATTTTTAGAGTCCGTATGTGTGGGGAAACAAGAGATAGGGTTGATTTCGGACCCCTCCACCAAGGGCCACGAAATTCCCCCCTCTTCCTCCATATATACAGCCCTTAGGGCATCGTTTAGACTTTGGGATTTGTTTAGTTAAAAGTTAGCCATTGCAACTTCGTGTACTTCGTTTGTGTCCAACGACCAGACCAAGACCGCTTACGGATCCCCACCTTTCTCAATACTTCATATATACTCGCAATATTTAGATTGCTTTTATCATATTCTTGCTTGTTCTTCGAGGGTCCCGATCTTTCGATGAGATGATAACTATCGATTTGGTGGAGACGACTTTGACAATCCGACTACAAACGTGCACGACGTTGCGCCTTAGCAATCGCTAAACCAATCTCCTGAGGTTACTGACGATGCCGGAAGCACGGTCAGCCTGACCACGAAGGTCTATTCCTGCAAGCAATCGAAGAACGAGCAAGAATATGATAAAGCAATCTGAATATTGCAAATATATATGAGGTATTGATAATGGTGGGGATCCGTAAGCGGTCTTGGTCTGGTCGTTGGACACAAACGAAGTACACGAAGTTGCAATGGCTAACTTTTAACTAAACAAATCCCAAGGAAAAGCTACTAGATGGATCTACTAAAGGGGTGGCGGCCAAGGAGGTGGGAGGACGTCCCAAGGCAGCCTAAAACTAAATCTAGGTCGTACAAGGCCAATGGGCCCAAGTGGAGGTGATGTAACACCTTTGGACTTGTAGTTTGACTCGGATTCTGCTGCAGCATCAGATTGTTTCGTCCACA
Source organism: Triticum aestivum (assembly GCF_018294505.1). Taxonomy (NCBI): domain Eukaryota; kingdom Viridiplantae; phylum Streptophyta; class Magnoliopsida; order Poales; family Poaceae; genus Triticum; species Triticum aestivum. The sequence continues at coordinate 45,996 of NW_025228180.1, read as the reverse complement.
ACTCAATGCTCCGGACGAATCTGAAGGTTATTCCAATTGGGTTGGAAAGTGCACGAAATCTAGTTTCCAACAAAAAACGAATCACCCAATTCGGAGTCCGTATGAAAAACTTGTGTGCGTTTTGAGTCAGGTATGTCTGTGCAGTCCGAATCTGAATCAAGAACGTGAGAGACTTGGACTCTATCTTCTCTTGGGCCAAAAGTGACGTGAGAGAACTTTTTGGACAGCAAATAAACATCTCTTTCTTCCTTATCTTCATATGTGGATTGTACAAATGTCCCATACACCTGCAATTAGACAAAACACAAAAGTGTGTGAAGTATTTTTGTTCTGGATAACATAAATAGATTATTGAATAGTTTGCACTAGAAATCACCTGACAAATATGCATATATGCAATATTTTTGGTCATATCCAAGGTAGTCATGTCCTCATCATCCTCCCCTTCTTGAAAATAAAGCCGTCCTCGGCGTTGCTTAATCTGAAATGTGGCTAACAAAAGAGACAAGGTGTACATGTTGTATATGTATATGTCATCCATTTTTACTTCCCTTGATTTTTGCATATATGACACATGAATAGATGAGTAACTTGCATAGTTCATAAAATCTAAAGCCAAAAAATTAGCACAAGAAGTAGAAGGCATGAAAATATTGCAACTCAGTTTGCACATATAAGTGAAGTTCTTATTCATTTCAAAAGATTGACAATGTTCATCATTAAACCATCCCAACGTTGGTGAATAAACCGTACTTGCATCAAATTTACATGCTACAACATGCTTAAATAAGCAAACATGCAATAAGTCATTCAACACAGAATCATCACCAAGATTAGAGGTCATATCAAAATGATTAAACATTGGTTCTTTTGCATCAATAGTTAATTCAATGGGTGCACTCAAAATTGTTGGTATTTCAGTTGTTTGATCACATGGCAAAGTCAAATTATCAACGTAGTCCTCTAAAATAGGTGGTGTGATCAAAGTAGTGGGTAGCTCATCAGATGGTGCATTCAAATTGACAAGGCATTCATCATTCTCATGTAGAGATGGAAGATCAGTACCTTTGTCATTACCTCTTATGATCAACTCAGATGATGTAGCCACTCTCGGGGGCGATGTGTCACATGGTGGAGGTGATGTAGTCCTGACAACAACGGATGTGGTTGTCATAGTATGCCTAGTAGTTGAAGGAGCAATCATATCAACTCTTGGAATGTGCACCGTGCGCTTGTTCTCCTCGTGGCCAACACGTCGTTTTATTTCCTGTTCAGCTTTGCAAGCAAGATGAAACAAATGGTCCATAGGATAACACTCTTCATGAATTAGTATCTCTTGAATATCACGGTTTAATCCTCCCCAAAATCTATCCATAAAATCATCTTCACTTTCTTCTAAAGAGGAATGCAACAAGGTAGTTTGTAAATCATCATAATATTTTGTTACAGTTTCACTACCTTGTTTTAAGTGTTGCAACTTCTTAATCATGTCACGAGTATAATAAGCAGGGACGAAAGTATGTCGCATGGCAAGTTTCAAATCATCCCAAGTAGTAGGTATATAATCAGGGTGTAACCGATAATATTCACTCCACCAAACCAAAGCATAACCAGTGAAAGAACCAACCGCAACCTTAACCTTTTTATGTTCATCAAAATTATGGGAAGCAAATATATTTTTTATGTCGAACTCCCATTCAATATATAAAGCAGGTTTAAAACGGCCATTAAATGGTGGTATAGATACATTAACCTGATCATGTGCATTTGGATGTTTGTGCACCTCTCGTGACGGTTGTGGTATTTGCAAAGGTGGTGGCACGTCTCCCGCGATCGACAAAGCCCATGAATTGACTCTGGATCCTGTCATAATTAGTAGAACAAGAAACAAAACCCAAAAATAATGTTCCTATAACTACTAGGATGTGGTGGTAAAACGCTCACAGTAAAGCAAATATCAATGTCTTACAAGTTCTTACCATGCAGCAGGCGGTGATCGGCAACCAGCGGTGTCAAGTAACTCCGAATATTGAGTAAAGCGATTGCCAGGGGAGCGTATGTATACACGGTGTAGAAATATGTGGAGCTGGGTTGGCTATATATGGTAGCAAAAGATTAGCAATAATCAATTCAAAGATGCAATGTTGAATAAACGCTCAACGACGGTACTGTGCTGGTCCTAGGCTAGACCGGACTAGAGACGCGAGCCTAGAACACTAATAAGGTCACGGCGTAGCACAACTAGCATCAATGAAGGATACTAAGTAGCTCTTGACAGCAAGATATAAGTGAAGATCACAACGGCAGTGAAGATAATGATGAAAAACAACTGGCAAGCAGGATATACAACAACTCTCTCTCCAACTTTCCTCTTGAAAAGTTTGAGACAATTTTTTGATAAATTCTTTCAAAGAATGCTACTAACTCAAGCTTTCCAATGCAAAAAGAATCACTCAATTCCGAGTTGATATGAGGAGTCAAAGAATTATAAAACTGGCCTGAAAAATTGGAACAAGCTGTGTTCACGAACTTTGGAGGGCAAAAAGACCTATTTAGAAGCCGATTTTGAGGTGTCAAATATTGAACTAGCTTCTACAACTATTTAGATGCGGCTCGTCGCTATCTTCAATTTGAGTAATCACGGAGCCAAAAAGGACTTCGTATGAGGAAGATACACCTGTTTTACTGAACAGTGCGCAAAACAGATTCCAATCCGAATTCAGGTACGAGATTGATTCTAGATAGATCCAATTTTTTTTCTTCTCTCTTTTTTTTCTCACGCTTTTTTTTTTCTTTTTCTTCTCCCTCTTTTTCTTTTTTTTTCTTTCCTTTTTTCTCTCTTTTTTTTCTTTATCTTCTTTTTCTCCCTCTTTCCAAGACAAACTAGATAAGATGCAGATTCGATCTGGCGAAGATGTGAGTGACCTCAACTATGATTATGACAATAAACAGTGCGTAGCACATGGTGGAAATTGGTGGATGGGATGGTGGACAGTGGATGGGATAATGATGCAGCGGCTGCGTGACTAATGTGAACAGAACTCGAAACTCTAAAGGAACTAGACACTAAGACCAGCAACTCGACACGGCGATGCAACCGATAATTCAATAATGCAAACAATGAAAAGAAAATTGCAAAGGCTCAGTCTGTCTAGGACAAAGAATGAATAGATCTAACTTTTGTTTTGTGGCTTTTTCTTGGACAATAGGTAAGAAAATAAATCTAATCTAGGAAAAACTGGAAATTCTCATCGAGCAACCTGAAAACTGATACCACTTGATAGAGGCAAAGGTGTCCCGTCTTTCGATGAGATGATGAATATCGCTTTGGTGGCAGTCGACTTTGACGATCCGACTACAAACGTGCACGACGTTGCGCCTTAGCAATCGCTAAACCAATTTCCTGAGGTTACTGACGATGCCGGAAGCACGGTCAGCCTGACCACGAAGGTCTATTCCTGCAAGCAATCGAAGAACGAGCAAGAATATGATAAAGCAATCTGAATATTGCAAATATATATGAGGTATTGATAATGGTGGGGATCCGTAAGCGGTCTTGGTCTGGTCGTTGGACACAAACAAAGTACACGAAGTTGCAATGGCTAACTTTTAACTAAACAAATCCCAAGGAAAAGCTACTAGATGGATCTACTTATATAGGAGCAAGGGGTGGCGGCCAAGGAGGTGGGAGGACGTCCCAAGGCAGCCTAAAACTAAATCTAGGTCGTACAAGGCCAATGGGCCCAAGTGGAGGTGATGTAACACCTTTGGACTTGTAGTTTGACTCGGATTCTGCTGCAGCATCAGATTGTTTCGTCCACAACTCAACGCTCCGGACGAATTTGAAGGTGATTCCAATTGGGTTGGAAAGTGCACGAAATCTAGTTTCCAACAAAAAAAGAATCACCCAATTCGGAGTCAGTATGAAAAACTTGTGTGCGTTTTGAGTCAGGTATGTCTGTGCAGTCCGAATCTGAATCCAGAACGTGAGAGACTTGGACTCTATCTTCTCTTGGGCCAAAAGTGACGTGAGAGAACTTTTTGGACAGCAAATAAACATCTCTTTCTTCCTTATCTTCATATGTGGATTGTACAAATGTTCCATACACCTGCAATTAGACAAAACACAAAAGTGTGTGAAGTATTTTTGTTCTGGATAACATAAATAGATTATTGAATAGTTTGCACTAGAAATCACCTGACAAATATGCATATATGCAATATTTTTGGTCATATCCAAGGTAGTCATGTCCTCATCACAATCTACATCTTATCTAGTTTGTTTTGGAAAGAGGGAGAGAGAAAAAAAATATAGAGAAAAAAACGAGAGAAAAAAAAGTAAAAAAAAGTCAGAGAAAAAAAAGAAAGGAAAAGAAAAAAAAAGTGTGAGAAAAAAAAGAGAGGAGAAAAAAAACAAAATTCGGATCTATCTAGACTCAATCTCATAGTTGAATTCGGATTGGAATCTGTTTTGTGCACTGTTCAGTAAAACAGGCATAACTTCTTCATATGAAGTCTGTTTTGGCTCCGTGAGTACTCAAATGAAAGCTAGCGACGAGCCGCATCTAAATAGTTGCAGAAGCTAGTTCAGTATTTGGCACCTCAACATCAGCTTCTAAATAGGTCTACTGCTATTGTGATCTTCACTTATATCTTGCTGTCCAGAGCTACTTCATATCCTTTATTGATGCTAGTTGTGCTACGACGTGACCTCATTAGTGTTCTAGGCTCGCGTCTCTAGTTTGGTCTAGCCTAGGACCAGCACAGTACCGTCGTTGAGCGTTTATTCAACATTGCATCTCTGAATTGATTATTGCTAATCTTTTGCTACCATATATAGCCAACCCAGCTCCACATATTACTACACCGTGTATACGTACGTTCCCCTGGCAATCATTTTACACAATCTTCGGAGTTATTTGACAGCGCTGGTTGCCTGTCACCACCTGCCGCATGGTAAGAACTTGTAAGATATTGATATTTGCTTTACTATGAGCACTTTACAACCACATCCTAGTATGATAGAGGCGAGGGTCCCGATCTTTCGATGAGATGATAACTATCGATTTGGTGGAGACGACTTTGACGATCCGACTATAAACGAGCACGACGTTGCGCCTTAGCAATCGCTAAACCAATCTCCTGAGATTACTGACGATGCCGGAAGCACGGTCAGCCTGACCACGAAGGTCTATTCCTGCAAGCAATCTGAATATCGCGAATATGTATGAAGTATTGATAATGGTGGGGATCCGAAAAGTGGTCTTGGTCTGGTCGTTGGACACAAACGAAGCACACGAAGTTGCAATGGCTAACTTTTAACTAAACAAATCCCAAGGAAAAGCTACTAGATGGATCTACTTATATAGGAGCAAGGGGTGGCGGTCAAGGAGGTGGGAGGACGTCCCAAGGCAGCCTAAAACTAAATCTAGGTCGTACAAGGCCAATGGGCCCAAGTGGAGGTGATGTAACACCTTTGGACTTGTACTTTGACTCGGATTCTGCTGCGGCATCAGATTGTTTCGTCCACAACTCAACGCTCCGGACGAATTTGAAGGTGATTCCAATTGGGTTGGAAAGTGCACGAAATCTAGTTTTCAGCAAAAAAAGAATCACCCAATTCTGAGTCCGTATGAAAAACTTGTGTGCGTTTTGAGTCAGGTATGTCTGTGAAGTCCGAATCTGAATCCAGAACGTGAGAGACTTGGACTCTATCTTCTCTTGGGCCAAAAGTGACGTGAGAGAACTTTTTGGACAGCAAATAAACATCTCTTTCTTCCTTATCTTCATATGCGGATTGTACAAATGTCCCATACATCTGCAATTAGACAAAACACAAAAGTGTGTGAAGTATTTTTGTTCTGGATAACACAAATAGATTATTGAATAGTTTGCACTAGAAATCACCTGACAAATATGCATATATGCAATATTTTTGGTCATATCCAAGGTAGTCATGTCCTCATCATCCTCCCCTTCTTGAAAATAAAGCCGTCCTCGGCGTTGCTTAATCTGAAATGTGGCTAACAAAAGAGACAAGGTGTACATGTTGTATATGTATATGTCATCCATTTTTACTTCCCTTGATTTTTGCATATATGACACATGAATAGATGAGTAACTTGCATAGTTCATAAAATCTAAAGCCAAAAAATTAGCACAAGAAGTAGAAGGCATGAAAATATTGCAACTCAGTTTGCACATATAAGTGAAGCTCTTATTCATTTCAAAAGATTGACAATGTTCATCATTAAACCATCCCAACATTGGTGAATAAACCTTACTTGCATCAAATTTACATGCTACAACATGCTTAAATAAGCAAACATGCAATAAGTCATTCAACACAGAATCATCACCAAGATTAGAGGTCATATCAAAATGTTTAAACATTGGTTCTTTTGCATCAATAGTTAATTCAATGGGTGCACTCAAAATTGTTGGTATTTCAGTTGTTTGATCACATGGCAAAGTCAAATTATCAACGTAGTCCTCTAAAATAGGTGGTGTGATCAAAGTAGTGGGTAGCTCATCAGATGGTGCATTCAAATTGACAAGGCATTCATCATTCTCATGTAGAGATGGAAGATCAGTACCTTTGTCATTACCTCTTATGATCAACTCAGATGATGTAGCCACTCTCGGGGGCGATGTGTCACATGGTGGAGGTGATGTAGTCCTGACAACAACGGATGTGGTTGTCATAGTATGCCTAGTAGTTGAAGGAACAATCATATCAACTCTTGGAATGTGCACCGTGCGCTTGTTCTCCTCGTGGCCAACACGTCGTTTTATTTCCTGTTCAACTTTGCAAGCAAGATGAAACAAATGGTCCATGGGATAACACTCTTCATGAATTAGTATCTCTTGAATATCACGGTTTAATCCTCCCCAAAATCTATCCATAAAATCATCTTCACTTTCTTCTAAAGAGGAATGCAACAAGGTAGTTTGTAAATCATCATAATATTTTGTTACAGTTTCACTACCTTGTTTTAAGTGTTGCAACTTCTTAATCATGTCACGAGTATAATAAGCAGGGACGAAAGTATGTCGCATGGCAAGTTTCAAATCATCCCAAGTAGTAGGTATATAATCAGGGTGTAACCGACAATATTCACTCCACCAAACCAAAGCATAACCAGTGAAAGAACCAACCGCAACCTTAACCTTTTTATGTTCATTGAAATTATGGGAAGCAAATATATTTTTTATGTCGAACTCCCATTCAATATATAAAGCAGGTTTAAAACGGCCATTAAATGGTGGTATAGATACATTAACATGATCATGTGCATTTGGATGTTTGTGCACCTCTCGTGACGGTTGTGGTATTTGCAAAGGTGGTGGCACGTCTCCCGCGATCGACAAAGCCCATGAATTAACTCTGGATCCTGTCATGATTAGTAGAACAAGAAACAAAACCCAAAAATAATGTTCCTATAACTACTAGGATGTGGTGGTAAAACGCTCACAGTAAAGCAAATATCAATGTCTTACAAGTTCTTACCATGCAGTAGGCGGTGATCGGCAACCAGCGGTGTCAAGTAACTCCGAATATTGAGTAAAGCGATTGCCAGGGGAGCGTAGGTATACACGGTGTAGAAATATGTGGAGCTGGGTTGGCTATATATGGTAGCAAAAGATTAGCAATAATCAATTCAAAGATGCAATGTTGAATAAACGCTCAACGACGGTACTGTGCTGGTCCTAGGCTAGACCGGACTAGAGACGCGAGCCTAGAACACTAATGAGGTCACGGCGTAGCACAACTAGCATCAATGAAGGATACTAAGTAGCTCTTGACAGCAAGATATAAGTGAAGATCACAACGGCAGTGAAGATAATGATGAAAAACAACTCCCAAGCAGGATATACAACAACTCTCTCTCCAACTTTCCTCTTAAAAAGTTTGAGACAATTTTCTGATAAATTCTTTCAAAGAATGCTACTAACTCAAGCTTTCCAATGCAAAAAGAATCACTCAATTCCGAGTTGATATGAGGAGTCAAAGAATTCTAAAACTGGCCTGAAAAATTGGAACAAGTTGTGTTCACGAACTTCAGAGGGCAAAAAGACCTATTTAGAAGCCGATTTTGAGGTGTCAAATATTGAACTACCTTCTGCAACTATTTAGATGCGGCTCGTCTCTAGCTTCAATTTGAGTACTCACGGAGCCAAAACGGACTTCGTATGAGGAAGATACACCTGTTTTACTGAACAGTGCGCAAAACAGATTCCAATCCGAATTCAGGTACGAGATTGATTCTAGATAGATTCGATTTTTTTTCTCTCCTTTTTTTCTCACGCTTTTTTTTCTTTTTCTTCTCTCTCTTTTTCTTTTTTTTCTTTCCTTTTTTTCTTTTTTTTCTCTCTCTTTTTTTTCTCCCTCTTTCCAAGACAAACTAGATAAGATGCAGATTGGATTAGGCGAAGATGTGAATGACCTCAACTATGATTATGACAATGAACAGTGCGTAGCACGTGGTGGAAATTAATAGATGGGATGATGGACGGCAGAAGGGATAATGATGCAGCGGCGGCGTGACTAATGTGAACAGAACTCGAAACTCTAAAGGAACTAGACACTAAGACTAGCAACTGACACGATGATGCAACCGATAATTCAACTATGCAAGCAATGAATAGAAAATTGCAAAGGCTCAGACTGGCTTGGATAAAGGATGAACATATCTAACTTTTTTTGTGGCTTTTTCTTGGACAATAGGTAAGAAAAAAATCTAATCTAGGAAAAATTGGAAATTCTCACCGAGCAACCTGAAAACTGATACCACTTGATAGAGGCGGGGTGTCCCGATCTTTCGATGAGATGATAACTATCGATTTGGTGGAGACGACTTTGACGATCCGACTACAAACGTGCAACGACGTTGTGCCTTAGCAATCGCTAAACCAACTCCGAGAGGTTATTGACCACGCCGGAGCACGATCAACCTGACCACGAAGGTCTATTCCTGCAAGCAATCGAAGAACAAGCAAGAATATGATAAAAGCAATCTGAATATCGCGAATATGTATGAAGTACACGAAAAGTGGGGATCCGAAAAGTGGTCTTGGTCTGGTCGTTGGACACAAACGAAGCACACGAAGTTGCAATGGCTAACTTTTAACTAAACAAATCCCAAGGAAAAGCTACTAGATGGATCTACTTATATAGGAGCAAGGGGTGGCGGTCAAGGAGGTGGGAGGACGTCCCAAGGCAGCCTAAAACTAAATCTAGGTCGTACAATGCCAATGGGCCCAAGTGGAGGTGATGTAACACCTTTGGACTTGTAGTTTGACTCGGATTCTGCTGGGGCATCAGATTGTTTCGTCCACTACTCAACGCTCCGGACAAATTTGAAGGTGATTCCAATTGGGTTGGAAAGTGCACGAAATCTAGTTTCCAACAAAAAAAGAATCACCCAATTCGGAGTCCGTATGAAAAACTTGTGTGCGTTTTGAGTCAGGTATGTCTGTGCAGTCCGAATCTGAATCCAGAACGTGAGAGACTTGGACTCTATCTTCTCTTGGGCCAAAAGTGACGTGAGAGAACTTTTTAGACAGCAAATAAACATCTCTTTCTTCCTTATCTTCATATGTGGATTGTACAAATGTCCCATACACCTGCAATTAGACAAAACACAAAAGTGTGTGAAGTATTTTTGTTCTGGATAACACAAATAGATTATTGAATAGTTTGCACTAAAAATCACCTGACAAATATGCATATATGCAATATTTTTGGTCATATCCAAGGTAGTCATGTCCTTATCATAGTAGTTCATAGGAACATTGTTCTCGAATTTTGGTTCTTGTTTCTACTAATCATGACAGGTTCCAGAGATAGAAGCTCTTGGATGACGGACACATCTTCACCATCACGAGAGTTGGGACAACACACACAAGCATATGGTCAGGTTATCTCTTTACCATCATTTGAGGGTAGATTTAATCCTGCTATTTATCTAGCTTGGGAGCTTGAAGTAGAACAAGTTTTTAGTCACCATGATTTTTCTGAACTTGAGAGAGTACGAGCTACCATTAGAGCATTTACCGGTTTTGCTTCTGTTTGGTGGAGAGTACATTGTAAGAAAAACATTGATAACCAACCCACAACTTGGAAAGTTTTGAAAGCTGTAATGAGACAACAATTTTTCCTCCTTACTATCGTCGTGAATTGCGTCGCAAATTGGAGCAATTAAAACAAGGCAGTAACACTGTTCATGCTTACTACCAAGAGTTCAAATCTTATATGCTTCATTGTGACATAGAAGAATCTGAGGATGATACAATGAATAGATTTTTTGGTGGTTTGAACCATGATATTCAGGCAAGATTTCAGTATATTCCTCGTTGCATTACTGGTATGTATGTCCGTGCTTGTACCTTTGAGAGACAAATACAGGAGGATGCATTGGGTGACTACAACAACTACTATTCCAGTTCATGCTCACCACCGCCGGTTGGTTACTCCACTATTGCACCTACTAGAGCAGCCCCACCTTGGATTGTGAGCGCGATATCATCTCAAGAGTATGGTACATTGTCAACGTCCGTACCTACATCAGCTACATCTCTGCGAGGTAACAGTAAAGGTCTTGATGATATAACTTCACATGAGAATGAAGCATGCCTAGTTAACTTGAATGCATCATGTGTTGAGTTACCTGTTGATTTGAGCACACCACCTATTTTAGAGACTCTTTTTACTGTCATGAATGCGTCATGTGATCAAACAACTGAAATATCTACAATTTTGAGTGCACCCATTGAATTAACTGTTGATGCAAAAAAACTAATGTTTAATCATTTTGATATGGCCTCCAATCTTGGTGATGATTCTGTGTCCAATGACTTATTGCATGTTTGCTTATTTAAGCATGTTGTAGCATGTAAATTTGATGCAAGTAAGGTTTATTCACCAAAGTTGGGATGGTTTAATGATGAACATTGCGAATCTTTTGAAATGAATAAGAGCTTCACTTATATGTGCAAACTGAGTTCTAATATTTTCATGCCTTCTACTTCTTGTGACAATTTTTTGGCTTTAGTTTTTATGAACTATGAAAGTTACTCATGTATACATGTGTCATACGTGCAAAAATCAAGGGAAGTTAAACTGGATGACATATACATATACAACATGTACACCTTGTCTCTTTTGTTAGCCACATTTCAGCTTAAGCAACGCCGAGGACGGCTTTGTTTTCAAAAAGGGGAGGATGATGAGGACATGACTACATTGGATACGACCAAAAATATTGCATACATGCATATTTGTCAGGTGATTCCTAATGCAAACTATTCAATAATCTATTTATGTTATTCAGAACAAAAAAACTTCACACACTTTTGTGTTTTGTCTAATTGTAGGTGTATGGGACATTTGTACAATCCACATATGAAGATAAGGGAAAAGGAGAAGTTTAGGTTGTGTTCAAAAAGTTCTCTCACGTCACTTTTCGGCCAAGAGAAGATAGAGTCCAAGTCTCTCACGTTCTGGATTCAGATTCGGACTGCACAAACATACCTGACTCAAAACGCCAATAACTTTTTCATACGGACTCCGAATTGGGTGATTCTTTTTTTGTTGGAAACTAGATTTCGTGCTATTTCCAACCCAATTGGATTCACCTTCAAATTCGTCCGAAGCGTTGAGTTACGGATGAAACAATCTGACGTTGCAGCAGAATCTGAGTCAAACTACAAGCCCAAAGGTGTTGCATCACCTCCACTTGGGCCCATGAGCCTTGTACGACCTAGGGTTAGTTTTAGGCTGCCTTGGGACGTCCTCCCACCTCCTTGCCCGCCACCCCTTGCTCCTATATAAGTAGATCCATCTAGTAGCTTTTTCCTCGGGATTTGTTTAGTTAAAAGTTAGCCATTGCAACTTCGTGTACTTCGTTTGTGTCCAACGACCAGACTAAGACCACTTACGGATCCCCACCATTATCAATACCTCATATATATTTGCAATATTCAGATTGCTTTATCATATTCTTACTCGTTCTTCGATTGCTTGCAGGAATAGACCTTCGTGGTCAGGCTGACCGTGCTTCCGGCATCGTCAGTAACCTCAGGAGATTGGTTTAGCGATTGCTAAGGCGCAACGTCGTGCACGTTTGTAGTCGGATCGTCAAAGTCGTCTCCACCAAATCGATAGTTATCATCTCATCGAAAGATCGGGACACCCTCGCCTCTATCACCGAGCTCCACTATAAGCCTTACTTGTGTAGGTGTGAGAATCGACAAGGATCGGTACCAATAGTGCTATTTCATTGTCCACATTTGAGTGAACTTGATTCATCTTCAACTTTGGTCAAAGGTACATTGGTATTAGTTCTTCTCTTTCTCCCACTCATATGTGCTCGAGTCTTGTGATGGATAGGCAAGGCATTTCCTCTCCGGTCTACGACAACAACGACGGCGTGAACAACTACATCTCCAAAGCGTCCATCTTCGATCTACAACGACAAATGCAAGGCGCACAATCAAGATTGCAAGAGCGCATTGAGAACATCTTCATCGACATTTTCCACTCCGAAGCAAGGAAAAGGGACTACATCGACAACAAGCTTGCCGCACAAAAGGAGGAGCAAGATGCGAGGATGGAAGAGATTCGGGCCTTGATCAAGTCTTCTTCCACTTCATCATCCTCAAGGCAATGACGTTCAAGCCACAAGTCTTCGGAGCGCGAAAAAGATGCAAGTGCAAATCGTCCTCGTCCACATCTACCTGGCGACCACCATCACGTTCGTGATCAACATCGTCATGAAGGGCAAATCACCTCCAAGCAACATGTGCACGACGACGACGAAGGACATCTACTACGAGCTCAAGCACGACAACGACATCATCATCATGAAGATGCTCCACAAGCGCAAATGCACAAGTCCCAACAAGACCTACTTCACGCCAAGTCGACACTTCAAGAGCACAAAAGAAGACCGCGAGATGACCACCACCAAGACGGCGCTACGGCTACATCAACCACTTCGGCATCTTCGCCAAGTGTTCTCAAGGCATCTTCGCCTTTGGACGTACGGCATCTTCGCCTACTTCCCACGAGTACGCCTACAACGACTTCATCAAGTCCAAGGCGACTACCTACGAGTGAGGGCGACACTTCCATCTTCGGAAGCCCCTTAAGGAAGATGGCCGAGCATGGGAAACTCCCTTCGGTCATGGAGACGAGCTATGAGGTGCCACATCATATGGGCCTCCAACACCAAGACGGTGACAAGAAGGTCGAGCAAGGGCCATCCCCTTCGACCACGGCGATAGGAGTTGAACATGGAGACATTTGCACCTACATCTCTCCGACACCCACAAATGTCGAGATGCCCCAAGTGCCATGTGAGGAGAGCCACCACCCCATGAGTGACATGAGTGACTCCACCATACGTGACATCGAGAGCATTTCCTATGAGAGGATGAGTGTGACCACCACTAGCCCCACACATGAGAGCATGCCACACATCCTATGTGAGGTTGAGTGCCATTCGAGTGACTCCACCAACCATATGAGTGAGAGCATCCTTGAGGGAGTGAGTGAGCCACAACACTTAGAGAGTGAGGTAGTTGACATGGCATGTGAGGCCACTATGATTTCTAACGACTTACCCTCTACTCCTTGTGTGTTTTCTCCTTTGGTGCAAGGTCTCCTACATGACGACATGCCTATCCTCGACGAGTCCATCCCTCCAATGGAAAAACCGATGGCCATGGTGGACAATGATGAACCCCCCACATGGTTCCATCAAGATGAAGATGACAACGAAATGATCTTCAACACCTCACCTACAACACATGAGCGGCGCACCAAAGGTAACATAGGTGATGGTACTTCTCTTGTCCCACTAGTGGACCATCTTGACAATGATTGCTCCCATGATGATGACCCACCTATTACCATGCTTCATGCTAGTGAGACTTCTTCATGCCTTGACTTACCTATTTATGATGAATATGATGATGAGCATGTTGAGTTGCCTAGTTGTGATGCTATGCTCCATAGGATATCATGTGAAAATTCTTTTGGTCACATCATGTTTGACAACCCATTGAACTTGTCATATGCTATGAGTGAGATCTCCCATATTGATTCATTTCAATCTCAACATAGTAACTATGCATGCCCCATTAAAATCAATCCCATTTGCACTTATAGCATAGATGACAAGATGATGGTCATTGGCTTTTGTTTTTCATGTGACGATATTGCCATGCTTCCTTTACATGATTTGCGCAATTCATCCAATATGTCACGCCATGATCACATTGTTCCAAATATGCATTGTTTTGGATGTTGTCAATATTCTCCGCGTGATGTTTCTACTCTTGCTCATGAGGAGACCCCCATAGGTTCCTCATACATATTAGGAGATTTTGATGCATTCCATACTTTGCATGATTCACATAATTGCTTGCACCATATGCATTCCTTGAATAACAATGCTCTAGATATTGCTCGTGATGCATTACACAATTTGAGTCTCCATTATGCTATACATAATAACAAACCTATCATGATGGATAACATGTTTCTATATCACGCATCTCATTTATTTGAGTGTTGGATATTTTGTGCTAACAAACACACGCACGTGCGCATCATGATGGATGATGTGTACATATACCACGCACACACAATTTTCCCTTTGTCTTTGTTTTGTGTAGGCACTCATGTATACTCGTCAACCTCTCAATCCCAAGAGTTGACGAAACGATCTCTTGAGAGCAACGATGACTTGGGATCCCGTGGACTATCTTTACCACCATTCCCTTCGCGCAAGGACTACACGCATCTCTTTTACTTGGCTCTCACACGACTATGGGCTATTTACCACTTGTCACCTTATGCCCATACTATTGTGTTCACTTTGCATGTTATGCTTGCTTCTATGCCTTTACCATGCAATTGTGACCCTTGCTTGCATATACCCATGCTTCACCATTATGATACTTCTATGTGTATTTGCATGCTTGGTGGAGATCCTTGTTGCTATAGCCATGTTTATCATGTGCCCCATACTATTGTTGCTTGTTGTGTTGGGAGAGTCATGATGCCCTATTGCTATTTACATATGGCCTCTCACCAATGCATTCATGCCATTCTACTCATATCTTGCTTTCATGCTTGCGATATGTCATGTCCATTATTCATGCACACTATTTGCACACATGACATGCTTGCCATTATTCCTCCTAGTATGTTGCATCTTCGCACTACTAGCTTGCTTGACTTGATCGCTATGATTGCTTGCTATGTTGCATCACCCATGTTCCACTATTACTTGCTTTCTTGGGTTGATGACATATATGTTGATGCCTCTCACTTGATTTGTCATGATCATTGTCTCTTGTCTCCATTAGTTGCCTCTTTCATATACACTTGTCTTGAGTGCAACCATGCTATGCTTATTGATCTTGGAGACTTGGACACTATACTTGTGATGCATGCTTGTTTGATTGAGCCTATTGCATTTGGATGTTCTTACATCATATGCCTCCATACTTTGAAATGCTCCCTTGTACTTCCTTATGATGAGCATGATGCATACACTTGTTGGGTATATTACCACTCGAATGATAGGTTTTGCATGTCCGCTAACCTCATTTGTTTTTCCGAGTGTTTGTCATGTTCTTTCATTTTGAAGGATTCACAAGGCATTACTGATAGAGGCAAAGGTGTCCCGTCTTTCGATGAGATGATGGATTTCGCTTTGGTGGAAGTCGACTTTGACGATCCGACTACGAACGTGCGAGGACGTCGCGCCTTAGCAATCGCTAAACCAACTCCGAGAGGTTATTGACCACGCCGGAGCACGATCAACCTAACCACGAGGGTCTGTTTCCTGCGAGCAAACGAAGAACAAGCAAGAAACTGAGATTGCAATCTGGATATTGCGAATATAAGATGAAAGCTTTATTGATCAAGGTGGGGTTCTGTGACGCCTTTGTCTGGTCGTTGAACACAAACGAAGTACGCGAAGTTGCAGCTATGGCGAACTTTTAATCTAAACAAAACCCAAAGTCTAAACGATGCCCTAAGGGCTGTATATATGGAGGAAGAGGGGGAGAATTTCGTGGCCCTTGGTGGAGGGGTCCGAAATCAACCCTATCTCTTGTTTCCCCACACATACGGACTCTAAAAATAGCCTATACTTATGTATTTCGAAATTACATGGGCCTGGCCCAATAATAAGGTGACGCAGCACCTAAAATAGCCTCGGGACGAAATTTATGAAGTGGCGTCTTGTATATTTCGTCCAAGGCTTCATGCACCCATTATGGTGGCTTCAAAGTCCTGAAATCATCACTTGTAACTCCGTTCTTGTTTCCCTTGCGCATGCCATCACTCCATGCTTGTTCTTGCTCCAATGTTCATCCTTCTCCAAGCTAGGCCCTTCATTTGTAAGCAAAACAAATGTATCCAATTTAGGCAGCATCATATTCTCATGAACATTAGAATCATTACCAAGAAACGAAAGTACCTGGTAATTTAGTTGGCGTGCACGAGCTCTAGTAATTGGTCCAGTATGTATAGCAGCAGGGGCTGTGGGTGTAACAATTGTATTGATGTCCTCATCATCCTCCCCTTCTTGAAATGAAGTCGTCCTCGACGGAAGTTCATCTTCCTCACCCAAATAAGGCTTCAAATCTGCAATGTTAAAAGTGGGACTAACCCCAAAATCTGCAGGCAGCTCAAGTTTATATGCATTATCATTTATTTTCTCTAACACCTTAAAGGGACCATCAGCACGTGGCATTAACTTTGATTTGCGCAAATCAGGAAATCTATCCTTACGCAAATGTAACCAAACAAGATCTCCAGGTGCAAACACAACATGTTTTCTATCCTTATCTCCAGCAAGTTTATATTTAGCATTCATGCGCTCAATGTTTTCCTTAGTTAACTCATGCATTTTTAAAATCAATTCATCACGTTGTTTAGCATCAAAATTAATCTTCTCCGAAGATGGAAGAGGCAACAAATCAATAGGTGCACGAGGTAGGAAACCATACACAACTTCAAAAGGGCATATCTTAGTAGTAGAATGCAATGAACGATTATAAGCAAATTCAATATGAGGCAAGCATTCCTCCCACATTTTCTTATTATTCTTCAAAACAGCCCTAAGCATAGTAGACAACATTCTATTGACTACTTCAGTTTGTCCATCAGTTTGGGGGTGACAAGTAGTACTAAAAAGCAGTTTAGTCCCCAACTTAGCCCATAAACATCTCCAAAAGTGGCTAAGAAATTTAGTATCACGATCAGAAACAATAGTATTTGGCACACCATGCAAGACAATAATTTCACGTAAAAACAAATCAGCAACATTAACAGCATCATCACTTTTATGACATGGTATAAAGTGTGCCATTTTCGAGAATCTATCCACGACAACAAATATGCTATCCCTCCCCTTCTTTGTTCGAGGTAAACCTAAAACAAAGTCCATAGATATATCCTCCCAAGGAACACTAGGTACAGGCAGAGGCATATATAAACCATGAGGATTGAGTCGTGACTTAGCTTTTTGACATGTAGTGCAGCGAGCAATAAAACGCTCAACATCCCGTCTCATCTTTGGCCAAAAGAAATGTGTAGCAAGTACGTCCTCCGTCTTCTTCACGCCAAAGTGTCCCATTAATCCTCCTCCATGCGCCTCCTGCAACAACAAAAGACGAACGGAGCTAGCTGGAATGCATAGCTTGTTAGCACGAAACACAAATCCATCGTTAACAACAAACTTGTTCCACATTCTTCCTTCTTTACAATTCTGCATTACATCTTTAAAATCAGCATCATGCACATATTGATCTTTGATGGTCTCTAAACCAAATATTTTGAAGTCAAGTTGTGAAAGCATAGTATAGCGACGAGACAATGCATCAGCAATAACATTTTCTTTTCCCTTCTTGTGTTTAATGACATAAGGGAAAGTCTCAATGAATTCAACCCATTTAGCATGTCTACGATTCAGTTTAGCTTGACTTTTAATATGTTTCAAAGATTCATGATCAGAATGTATAACAAATTCTTTGGGGCATAAATAATGTTGCCATGTTTCTAAAGTCCGAACAAGAGCATATAATTCTTTATCATAAGTAGAATAATTCAGACTAGGCCCACTCAATTTTTCAGAAAAGTATGCAACAGGTTTGCCATCTTGTAATAACACACCTCCTAATCCAATTCCACTAGCATCACATTCAAGCTCAAAAGTCTTATTAAAATCAGGAAGTTGGAGTAAAGGAGCATGTGTCAACTTATCTTTCAATACCGTGAAAGCTTCTTCCTGTGCGGTACCCCAAACAAAAGGCACATCCTTCTTTGTAAGCTCGTTGAGAGGTGCAGCAATGGTGCTGAAATCTCTCACAAAACGCCTATAGAATCCAGCGAGGCCAAGAAAACTCCTCACTTGTGTGACCGTTTTGGGCTGCGGCCAACTCTCAATAGCTTCAATCTTGGCTTTGTCAACTTCAATTCCCTGTGGAGTAACAACATAGCCAAGAAAAGATACTCGGTCGGTGCAAAAGGTGCACTTCCCAAGGTTACCAAACAAACGTGCATCACGTAGAGCAATAAAAACAGCACGTAAATGTTCCAAATGTTCTTCCAAAGATCTGCTATAAATCAATATGTCATCAAAGTAAACTACCACAAATCGTCCAATGAAAGCACGTAAAACTTCGTTCATTAATCTCATGAAAGTACTAGGTGCATTAGTTAACCCAAAAGGCATGACTAACCACTCAAATAATCCAAACTTAGTTTTAAATGCTGTTTTCCATTCATCTCCCAATTTCATACGAATTTGATGGTAGCCACTACGCAAATCAACTTTGGAGAATATTGTAGAGCCACTCAATTCATCAAGCATATCATCTAGCCTAGGAATAGGATGACGATAACGAATAGTAATATTATTAATGCCTCTACAATCAACACACATACGTGATGTACCATCCTTTTTCGGCACTAGAATAATAGGAACAGCACAAGGACTAAGGGATTCGCGTATATAACCTTTGTCGAGAAGCTCTTGTACTTGGCGCATAATCTCCTTCGTCTCCTCTGGATTGGTACGGTATGGTGCACGGTTTGGCAGTGAAGCACCGGGAATTAAGTCAATCTGATGCTCAATCCCTCGAATAGGCGGTAATCCCGGTGGCACGTCTTGTGGAAAGACGTCAGCGAACTCCTGCAAAATGTTAGTGACAGCAGGAGGCAAAGAGGAAGGCACGTCCTCGAATGAAAACAATGCCTCTTTGCACACAAAAGCATAGCAAACAGATTTGCTGAAATCTAGCTCATCAATATCAGATTTGGTGGCAAATAAACATGCACTTTTCAATTTAATTTCAGAAGCAACACTAGATGGTTTACTATTAGACTTCATTTGTTGCTCAAATTCTTTTGCCACAATCTGATTTTCACTCTTATTCGTCTCCTGTTTTGCTTTATTAGCTCTATTAATATCATCTTTCAAAATGGAATCAGGAGTCATAGGAAGCAAAGTAATATTTTTATCCTTATGAACAAGAGTATAGTGATTGTTTCTACCATGGTGTACAGAATTTTTATCAAATTGCCATGGTCTACCAAGTAATAAGGAACATGCTTGCATAGGTACCACATCACAATCAACATAATCAGCATATGTAGATATACTAAAATGCACACGAACAGTACATGTTACCTTAACCTTGCCGCTGTTGTTGAACCATTGGATGTAGTAAGGATGTGGATGTGGTCTTGTGGTGAGAGAAAGCTTCTCGACCATCTCCATGCTAGCCAAGTTGTTGCAGCTCCCTCCGTCTATGATGACGCGCACAGAACGTTCCTTCACAACTCCCTTGGTATGGAACAAATTGTGCCTCTGATTTTGCTCAGCTTGTGTGACCTGCACACTCAAAACACGTTGAGCAACTAAACATTCATACCTGTCAGCGTCTTCAGGAGCCATGTATTGCGTCTCATGATCAGAATCATCTCCACCATGTTCTTCACGTGTAATAAGAGCCAAAGTCTCCTCATCATAGTCACTAGCGGACTCATAGCAACCTGGAAATCTGATACCACTTGATAGAGGCAAAGGTGTCCCGTCTTTCGATGAGATGGTGGATTTCGCTTTGGTGGAAGTCGACTTTGACGATCCGACTACGAACGTGCGAGGACGTCGCGCCTTAGCAATCGCTAAACCAACTCCGAGAGGTTATTGACCACGCCGGAGCACGATCAACCTGACCACGAGGGTCTGTTTCCTGCGAGCAAACGAAGAACAAGCAAGAAACTAAGATTGCAATCTGGATATTGCGAATATAAGATGAAAGCTTTATTGATCAAGGTGGGGTTCTGTGACGCCTTTGTCTGGTCGTTGAACACAAACGAAGTACGCGAAGTTGCAGCTATGGCGAACTTTTAATCTAAACAAAACCCAAAGTCTAAACGATGCCCTAAGGGCTGTATATATGGAGGAAGAGGGGGGGAATTTCGTGGCCCTTGGTGGAGGGGTCCGAAATCAATCCTATCTCTTGTTTCCCCACACATACGGACTCTAAAAATAGCCTATACTTATGTATTTCGAAATTACATGGGCCTGGCCCAATAATAAGGTGACGCAGCACCTAAAATAGCCTCGGGACGAAATTTATGAAGTGGCGTCTTGTATATTTCGTCCAAGGCTTCATGCACCCATTATGGTGGCTTCAAAGTCCTGAAATCATCACTTGTAACTCCGTTCTTGTTTCCCTTGCGCATGCCATCATCTCCATGCTTGTTCTTGCTCCAATGTTCATCCTTCTCCAAGCTAGGCCCTTCATTTGTAAGCAAAACAAATGTATCCAATTTAGGCAGCATCATATTCTCATGAACATTAGAATCATTACCAAGAAACGAAAGTACCTGGTAATTTAGTTGGCGTGCACGAGCTCTAGTAATTGGTCCAGTATGTATAGCAGCAGGGGCTGTGGGTGTAACAATTGTATTGATGTCCTCATCACTTAACCTTGCCGCTGTTGTTGAACCATTGGATGTAGTAAGGATGTGGATGTGGTCTTGTGGTGAGAGAAAGCTTCTCCACCATCTCCATGCTAGCCAAATTGTTGCAGCTCCCTCCGTCTATTATGACGCGCACAGAACGTTCCTTCACAACTCCCTTGGTATGGAACAAATTGTGCCTCTGATTTTGCTCAGCTTGTGTGACCTGCACACTCAAAACACGTTGAGCAACTAAACATTCATACCTGTCAGCATCTTCAGGAGCCATGTATTGCGTCTCATGATCAGAATCATCTCCACCATGTTCTTCACGTGTAATAAGAGCCAATGTCTCCTCATCATAGTCACTAGCGGACTCATATCCACCACCCTCGGTAGCAATCATCACACGCGGAGATTTGCATTCTCTCGCATAATGACCTCCTCCCTTACAACAACGACAAATAATATCACTTGTGTGCCCTGTTGATGCCCTGGAAGAAGAAGAACTCTGTGCAGGCCCGACAGGTGCGCTCTTGGCAGATAATGGTGGTTGTTCCTGTTTTCTTGTATCACGGCTGTAGGAGGCACCTGATTGAGGTGCTGGTGCAGTTGCAGTAGAAGATGCACGCGGTGTCCATGATGAAGGTCGGCCTGCAGAAAAGTTAGTTCGCGCCAATGCTTGTCGATCCTGCACTTCACGTTCAGCTTTACAAGCAAGATGGAATAGACGAGTGATATTAGTATACTCCTTATAGTCTAGAATGGTCTGAATCTCTCTATTTAATCCACCCAAAAAACGTGCAAGGATAGCTTCATTCTCCTCAACAATACCACATCGAATCATGCCAGTTTGTAATTCCTGATAATATTCTTCTACAGAATTTTTTCCTTGTCTTAAACGCTGCAATTTTTGAAGCAATTCACGTTGATAATATGGTGGAACCCAACGCGTACGCATAGCGGTTTTCAAAGCAGCCCAAGTAGTTGGAATAGGATATAATCTACAATGTTCAGACCACCAGACACATGCAAAACTAGTGAAAGCACAAACAGCAGCAGCAACCCATCTCTCCTCGGGATATTGTAAACATGTAAAACGTTGTTCAGTTTCTAACTCCCAAGTAAGATATATATCAGGAACATATCTACCCTCAAATGGTGGAATATTCAATTTCAGTTTAGGAATATGGACATCATCTCGTACCTGAGGTGGTGGTGCAGGCCTACCATTACGAATATATACCTGAGGTCGACCTGCTGGTGGTGGTGCTGGTGGCTGCTCGTAGATCTGATTTTGATCAACCTCATCCTCATAATCGCCTGCATACTCATCATCCTCCTGGGTACCAGCAACAGCAGTAGCAGGAGCCACAGAAGTATCAACAGCAGCACCAACAGTTTGGCCAAACGCAAGAGGAACACGGCTCGCTCGGCGAAGGTCTATTTCGCGACGTGGAGGTAGTCGTTGTTGTTGTTGTTGGAGAGGTGCGTTAGGTGCAGCGGGTGGTGGTGGTGGAAGACGCGCGAGCAATTCATTAAATCTGTTATCGAGCTTTGTTTCGAACGTCTTTTCAAGGCCAGTAATCTTCTCCATGGCCTCTTCAAAATTATTCAGCACATCTTGCACCTGTTCAGTCATCATGTGCTGAAACTTATCATGAAGCTCCTTGTTCGATAAATTCTCCCAGTCAATCTCGTTGGCTTGTGATCCTGGCATGGTTAGCAGCAATAGAAACACACAAGAATATGATCCTACAGACTACGAACAAGTGGTGGTGGTGGGTGTCACAAATCCGTCAAGCAAATCTCAAATTCTTACCAGTTCTTACCCAGCAGCAGGCGGTGATCGGCAACCGTTGTAGTCAAAAACTCTCAAAGCTTGGATAGAGCGATTACCAGGGAGAGTCGAACACACGACGTAGATGTATGTGGAGCTGGGAAGGCTTATAGTATGATAGCAAAAAGGATCAGCAATAATCAATTCAGAGATGCAAAGTTGAATAAACGCTCAACGACGGTACTGTGCTGGTCCTAGGCTAGACTGTGCTAGAGACGCGAGCCTAGAACACTAACAAAATCACGGCGCGGCACGTAAACAAGGGAAAAGCACACTCTGGAATTTTTTTTTTTGCGCTCTTTTTTTTTTGCTTTT
>NW_025228180.1:0-22683 GCF_018294505.1 Triticum aestivum | reverse complement strand
AATGGCGAGTGTCTCAAAACTCTTCTTAGCTCAAACTGACAGGATGGGCACGAAATGTTTTTGACCAAATTTTTTTTTTTTGACTGCCCGGACCCAAAAACTGGAAACGGGTCAAAAAAAACTTCCTATAATGGCACCTGTCTCAAAACACTCAGAAACACCTAAAAATAGGATAGCCAGAAATTTTTTCGAAAAATGCGTTTTCGAAAAATTTTGGGCCTAAACGGAGCGTGGCTACCCGACTCTTTTTTTTTTTTTTCCGAAACCTACTCCGGCAAGGAAACACGAATCGGAATCTAGATTGATCCCGAAAACAAACCTAATAAGCAAGGAACTCGGATTGGTGGTGGATATATGGTGGTGGTAGATGCAGCGGTGGTAGTATATGGATATGGATCGGTGGTGGTATATGGACACGGATTGGTGGTGGTATATGGATACGGATTCGGAGCGGTGGTGGTAGATGGCAGGGGCGATGATGATGGTGCGGCGACGGCGTGACAACTTGTGAACAGAACTCGAAACTCTAAAAGACTAGACGCTAAGACCAGCAACTGAACACGACGATGCAACCGCAAATTCAACAAAGCAAATACAGAAAAGATTATGCAAGGCTCAGATTGGTTCGGATGGGATGAACTAACCCTAATTTTTTTTTGGCTTTTTTCGTGGACTATAGGTATGAAGAACAGACTCGATCTAAACTACGAAAAACTGTAAAATCTCACCGAGCAACCTGGAAATCTGATACCACTTGATAGAGGCAAAGGTGTCCCGTCTTTCGATGAGATGATGGATTTCGCTTTGGTGGAAGTCGACTTTGACGATCCGACTACGAACGTGCGAGGACGTCGCGCCTTAGCAATCGCTAAACCAACTCCGAGAGGTTATTGACCACGCCGGAGCACGATCAACCTGACCACGAGGGTCTGTTTCCTACGAGCAAACGAAGAACAAGCAAGAAACTGAGATTGCAATCTGGATATTGCGAATATAAGATGAAAGCTTTATTGATCAAGGTGGGGTTCTGTGACGCCTTTGTCTGGTCGTTGAACACAAACGAAGTACGCGAAGTTGCAGCTATGGCGAACTTTTAATCTAAACAAAACCCAAAGTCTAAACGATGCCCTAAGGGCTGTATATATGGAGGAAGAGGGGGAGAATTTCGTGGCCCTTGGTGGAGGGGTCCGAAATCAACCCTATCTCTTGTTTCCCCACACATACGGACTCTAAACATAGCCTATACTTATGTATTTCGAAATTACATGGGCCTGGCCCAATAATAAGGTGACGCAGCACCTAAAATAGCCTCGGGACGAAATTTATGAAGTGGCGTCTTGTATATTTCGTCCAAGGCTTCATGCACCCATTATGGTGGCTTCAAAGTCCTGAAATCATCACTTGTAACTCCGTTCTTGTTTCCCTTGCGCATGCCATCATCTCCATGCTTGTTCTTGCTCCAATGTTCATCCTTCTCCAAGCTAGGCCCTTCATTTGTAAGCAAAACAAATGTATCCAATTTAGGCAGCATCATATTCTCATGAACATTAGAATCATTACCAAGAAACGAAAGTACCTGGTAATTTAGTTGGCGTGCACGAGCTCTAGTAATTGGTCCAGTATGTATAGCAGCAGGGGCTGTGGGTGTAACAATTGTATTGATGTCCTCATCAATTACCGTCATGAGACATATTGGTTATGTGAAGGCATACATGAGGTGCAACTCCAACATCTTCAGGAACATTCATAAGGTGTACTCCTTCCCTTTGAGCCATCCTCAAGTTTGCATATTGGATGGGTCACTCTTTCATTGTTGTCTCCTTCTTGTTGTCTACATGATACATCTCGCGAATGGAGGAGCGACATTGGAGATTGGCTCTATAGACCTTCACATTGAGGAGCGCTCGCACTTATTGGATGCACCTTCGGATTTCCACTCATGCCACGACATCGAGCATTGGTACACCAACACCTCCATATTTGTTGATTGTGCTCATACATGTCATGCTCGATGGACATACCATACTCACCACAAGTTTGCACCCTATGCATGGATTGACTCACATTATGCTTGCCTTGTTGCATCTATTTCCATGACATCCATGATATATGAGCTTGTGCACTTCCTAAGCAAATTTGTTGTGATCCTCCTTGATGGCACATTCATACATCATGATCATATTGTCCACCATCAATTGCATGATAGCTTACACATATTGAGCATCCATTGCCATATTCATGCTATTGATGAACCGTCTCACTATGACATCATTTTGCACCGTGGTTGCATTGATCATATTTACAACACATTTGTGTGCACAATGATTGCATTTCCTCCCATTAATGATTTGCATCTCATTCTAGATCATCTTGATAAGCTTCATGCGCTTTGTCACGACCAATCTTGCCGCACGGACTCATTCTTACATGATGGACACTTTGTGCGCGCTAACCATTGTATTTCCGAGTGTTGCTTGTGTTTGCTCTTTTTGCATGTCTATCACTCCGACGACACCTTGGACTACTTGGATTGCGCCATGTCTTCAACTTCGTCCAACTACAAGTCCGTCCATGACTGCCGTTTCCATGGTGATGAGGATCACGATCCGAGGTCGGATCTTTTCCAAGGGGGAGGGGATGATGCGGAGCATCCTACTGTCATCACCATGTCAAGAGTCCGTTTGGCAAGTGACACGAGCGACCTCTACTTCTCATACATAAAGGTGAATCTTCTCCTTTACACGTGCTCACTTGACCCCTTCGAGGATGGTATCCTACTTGACACTTCTCCCGTGTGCATGCATAGGTATTGTCGGAGCTTCACGGATGTCAAGGAAGAGTGCAAGCGCCAAGGAACAACTACACCATCCGAGAGGGAAGCCTGGAAGCGACAACGGAAGAAGACGGAGCTGCTGAAGCTACAGCGGCCGGACATCCGGGCCAGAGGCCGGACATCCGGCACCTGGGCAGTCGCCCACGAACTGCACCAACAGACGGCCGAAGCATCAGCGGCCGGACATCCAGCCCGTGTGCCCGGACATCCGGAGCCTCGGCAACCCCCTGACATCCGGCGCTCTGCCCGAAAATCCGGCGCCCCTATCCAGTAGCTTGGCCACTTCGGCCCAGACATCCGGCCAACCGCCCCGGACATCCGGCGCCTCACGAGAGCCCGGACATCCGGCCCCCAGCCCGGACATCCGGCGCCTGCCTGCGCGCAGAGTCGGGCCAAAGGCCCATGTATCCCTTCCCCACTTACCCCTTCGTGGCTAAGACAATATATACTCCACCACCCCCTCCTAGTTAGAGTTAGCATTGGATTAGCTCATTTTGTGTGAGAGCCTTTGCTCATCCACTTGGATACTTCTCCTCGGAGATCACGACCTCTCCGGAGAAGATCTGATGAGGACATCAATACCATTGTTACACCCACAGCCCCTACTGTTACATATACTGGACCAATTACTAGAGCTCGCGCACGCCAATTAAATTACCAGGTACTTTAGTTTCTTGGTAATGATTCTAATGTTCATGAGATTATGATGCTGCCTAAATTGGATACATTTGTTTTGCTTACAAATGAAGGGCCTAGCTTGGAGAAGGATGAACATTGGAGCAAGAACACGCGTGGAGTTGATAGCATGCGCAAGGGGATCAAGAACGGAGATACAAGTGATGATTTCAGGACTTTGAAGCCTCCATAAGGAGTGCATGAATCCTTGGACGAAATATACAAGATGCCACTTCATAATATTCGTCCATAGGCTATTCTAGGTGCTGCGTCACCTTATTAATGGGCCAGGCCCATGTAATTTTGAAATACTTAAGTATAGGCTATTTTTAGAGTCCGTATGTGTGGGGAAACAAGAGTTAGGGTTGGTTTCGGACCCCACCCTCAAGGGCCACGAAATTCCCCCCCCCCCCTATTCCTCCACATATACAGCCCTTAGGGTGTCGTTTAGACTTTGGGTTTTGTTTAGATTAAAAGTTCGTCATAGCTGCAACTTCGCGTACTTCGTTTGTGTCCAACGACCAGACCAAGATGTCACAGAACCCCACCTTGATCAATAAAGCTTTCTTCTTATATTCGCAATATCCCGATTGCAATCTCAGTTTCATGCTTGTTCTTCGTTTGCTTGCAGGAAACAGACCCTCGTGGTCAGGTTGATCGTGCTCCGGCGTGGTCAATAACCCTCGGAAGTTGGTTTAGCGATTGCTAAGGCGCGACGTCTCGCACGTTCGTAGTCGGATCGTCAAGGTCGACTCCCACAGAAAATGATAGCCACCATCTCATCGAAACATCGGGACACCTTAGCCTCTATCAAGTGGTATCAGATTTCCAGGTTGCTCGGTGAGATTTTACAGTTTTTCGTAGTTTAGATCGAGTCTGTTCTTCATACCTACAGTCCATGAAAAAGCCACAAAAAAAATTAGGGTTAGTTCATCATATCCGAACCAATCTGAGCCTTTGCATAATCTTTTTAGGGTTTTGCTTTGTTGAATTTGCGGTTGCATCGTCGTGTCTAGTTGTTGGTCTTAGAGTCTAGTCTTTTAGAGTTTCGAGTTCTGGTCATAAGTTGTCACGCCGCCGCCGCACCATCATCATCGCCCCTGCCTTCTACCACCGCCGCTTATCCGCCACCGCTTCGAATCCGTATCCATATACCACCACCGCTGTCATATATCACCACCGCTGCCATCTACTACCATATATCCACCACCAATCTGAGTTCTTGTCATATTAGGTTTGTTTTCGAGATCCATCTAGATTCCGATTCGTGTTTCCTTGCCGGAGTAGGTTTCGGAAAAAAAAGAGTCTGGAAACCACCCTCCGTTTAGGCCAAAAAATTTCTGAAAACGCATTTTTCGAACAAATTTCTGGCTATCCTATTTTTAGGTGTTTCTGAGTGTTTTGAGATAGGTGCCATTATAGGAAGTTTTTTTTGACCCGTTTCCAGTTTTTGGGTCCGGGCAGTCGAAAAAAAAAATTGGTCGAAAAAATTCCGTGCCCATCCTGTCAGTTTGACCTAGGAAGAGTTTTGAGACACTCGCCATTATAGTGATTTTTCGCAAAAAAAAAAAACAGCGCAAAAAAAACAGCGCAGAAAAAAAGCGAAAAAAATAAATTCAGAGTGTGCTTTTCCCTTGTTTACGTGCCGCGCCGTGATTTTGTTGGTGTCTAGGCTCGCGTCTCTAGCACAGTCTAGCCTAGGACCAGCACAGTACCGTCGTTGAGCGTTTATTCAACTTTGCGTCTCTGAATTGATTATTGCTGACCCTTTCTGCTACCATATTATAAGCCTTCCCGGCTCCACATACATCTACGTCGTGCGTTTGACTCTCCCTGGTAATCGCTCTATCCAAGCTTTGAGAGTTTTTGACTACAACGGTTGCCGATCACCGCCTGCTGCTGGGTAAGAACTGGTGAGAATTTGAGATTTGCTTGACGGATTTGTGACACCCACCACCACCTCTTGTTAGTAGTCTGTAGGATCATATTCTTGTGTGTTTCTATTGCTGCTAACCATGCCAGGATCACAAGCCGACGAGACTGACTGGGTGATGAGGACATGACTACCTTGGATATGACCAAAAATATTGCATATATGCATATTTGTCAGGTGATTTCTAGTGCAAACTATTCAATAATCTATTTATGTTATCCAGAACAAAAATACTTCACACACTTTTGTGTTTTGTCTAATTGCAGGTGTATGGGACATTTGTACAATCAACATATGAAGATAAGGAAGAAAGAGATGTTTATTTGCTGTCCAAAAAGTTCTCTCACGTCATTTTTGGCCCAAGAGAAGATAGAGTCCAAGTCTCTCACGTTCTGGATTCAGATTCGGACTGCACAGACATATCTGACTCAAAACGCACACGGGTTTTTCATACGGACTCCGAATTGGGTGATTCTTTTTTTGTTGGAAACTAGATTTCGTGCACTTTCCAACCCAACTGGAATCACCTTCAAATTCGTCCGGAGCGTTGAGTTGTGGACGAAACAATCTGATGCTGCAGCAGAATCCGAGTCAAACTACAAGTCCAAAGGTGTTACATCACCTCCACTTGGGCCCATTGGCCTTGTACGACCTAGATTTAGTTTTAGTCTGCCTTGGGACGTCCTCCCACCTCCTTGGCCGCCACCCCTAGCTCCTATATAAGTAGATCCATCTAGTAGCTTTTCTTTGGGATTTGTTTAGTAAAAAGTTAGCCATTGCAACTTCGTGTACTTCGTTTGTGTCCAACGACCAGATCAAGACCGCTTACGGATCCCCACCTTTATCAATACTTCATCTATATTCGCAATATTCAGATTGCTTTATCATATTCTTGCTTGTTCTTCGATTGCTTGCAGGAATAGACCTTCGTGGTCAGGTTGATTGTGCTTCGGCGTGGTCAATAACCTCTCGGAGTTGGTTTAGCGATTGCTAAGGCGCAACATCGTGCACGTTTGTAGTCGGATCGTCAAAGTCATCTTCACCAAATCGATAGTTATCATCTCATCGAAAGATCGGGACACCCCGCCTCTATCAAGTGGTATCAGTTTTCAGGTTGCTCGGTGAGAATTTCCAGTTTTGCTAGATTAGATTTATTTTCTTACCTATTGTCCAAGAAAAAGCCACACAAAAAAAGTTAGATCTGTTCATCCTTTATCCAAGCCAGTCTGAGCCTTTGCAATTTTCTATTCATTGCTTGCATAGTTGAATTATCGGTTGCATCGTCGTGTCAGTTGCTGGTCTTAGCGTCTAGTTCCTTTAGAGTTTCGAGTTCTGTTCACATTAGTCACGCCGCCGCTTTATCATTATCCCTTCCGCTGTCCACCATCCCATCTATCAATTTCCACCACATGCTACGCACTGTTCATTGTCATAATCATAGTTGAGGTCATTCACATCTTCGCCTGATCCTATCTGCATCTTATCTAGTTTGTCTTGGAAAAAAAAAAGAAGATAGAGAAAAAAAAGAGAAAAAAGGAAAAAAAAAGAAAAAGAGAGGAGAAGAAAAAGAAAAAAAAGAGAGAAGAAAAAAAATTTGGATCTATCTAGAATCAATCTCGTACCTGAATTCGGATTGAAATCTGTTTTGCGCATTGTTCAGTAAAACAGGTGTATCTTCCTCATACGAAGTCCGTTTTGGCTCCGTGAGTACTCAAATTGAAGATAGCGACGAGCCGCATCTAAATAGTTGCAGAAGCTAGTTCAATATTTGACACCTCAAAATCGGCTTCTAAATAGGTCTTTTTGCCCTCTGAAGTTCGTGAACACAGCTTGTTCCAATTTTTCAGACCAGTTTTAGAATTCTTTGACTCCTCATATCAACTCGGAATTGAGTGATTCTTTTTGCATTGGAAAGCTTGAGTTAGTAGCATTCTTTGAAAGAATTTATCATAAAATTGTCTCAAACTTTTCAAGAGGAAAGTTGGAGAGAGAGTTGTTGTATATCCTGCTTGGGAGTTGTTTTTCATCATTATCTTCACTGCCGTTGTGATCTTCACTTATATCTTGCTGTCAAGAGCTACTTAGTATCCTTCATTGATGCTAGTTGTGCTACGCCGTGACCTCATTAGTGTTCTAGGCTCGCGTCTCTAGTCCGGTCTAGCCTAGGACCAGCACAGTACCGTCGTTGAGCGTTTATTCAACATTGCATCTTTGAATTGATTATTGCTAATCTTTTGCTACCATATATAGCCAACCCAGCTCCACATATTTCTATACCGTGTATACGTATGCTCCCTGGCAATCGCTTTACTCAATATTCGGAGTTACTTGACACCGCTGGTTGCCGATCACCGCCTGCTGCATGGTAAGAACTTGTAAGACATTGATATTTGCTTTACTGTGAGCGTTTTACCACCACATCCTAGTAGTTATAGGAACATTATTTTTGGGTTTTGTTTCTTGTTCTACTAATCATGACAGGATCCAGAGTCTATTCATGGGCTTTGTCGATCGCGGGAGACGTGCCACCACCTTTGCAAATACCACAACCGTCACGAGAGGTGCACAAACATCCAAATGCACATGATCAGGTTAATGTATCTATACCACCATTTAATGGCCGTTTTAAACCTGCTTTATATATTGAATGGGAGTTCGACATAAAAAATATATTTGCTTCCCATAATTTCGATGAACATAAAAAGTTTAAGGTTGCGGTTGGTTCTTTCACTGGTTATGCTTTGGTTTGGTGGAGTGAATATTATCGGTTACACCCTGATTATATACCTACTACTTGGGATGATTTGAAACTTGCCATGCGACATACTTTCGTCCCTGCTTATTATACTCGTGACATGATTAAGAAGTTGCAACACTTAAAACAAGGTAGTGAAACTGTAACAAAATATTATGATGATTTACAAACTACCTTGTTGCATTCCTCTTTAGAAGAAAGTGAAGATGATTTTATGGATAGATTTTGGGGAGGATTAAACCGTGATATTCAAGAGATACTAATTCATGAAGAGTGTTATCCTATGGACCATTTGTTTCATCTTGCTTGCAAAGCTGAACAGGAAATAAAACGACGTGTTGGCCACGAGGAGAACAAGCGCACGGTGCACATTCCAAGAGTTGATATGATTGTTCCTTTAACTACTAGGCATACTATGACAACCACATCCGTTGTTGTCAGGACTACATCACCTCCACCATGTGACACATCGCCCCCGAGAGTGGCTACATCATCTGAGTTGATCATAAGAGGTAATGACAAAGGTACTGATCTTCCATCTCTACATGAGAATGATGAATGTCTTGTCAATTTGAATGCACCATCTGATGAGCTACCCACTACTTTGATCACACCACCTATTTTAGAGGACTACGTTAATAATTTGACTTTGCCATGTGATCAAACAACTGAAATACCAACAATTTTGAGTGCACACATTGAATTAACTATTGATGCAAAAGAACCAATGTTTAATCATTTTGATATGACCTCTAATCTTGGTGATGATTCTGTGTTGAATGACTTATTGCATGTTTGCTTATTTAAGCATGTTGTAGCATGTAAATTTGATGAAAGTAAAGTTTATTCACCAATGTTGGGATGGTTTAATGATGAACATTGTCAATCTTTTGAAATGAATAAGAGCTTCACTTATATGTGCAAACTGAGTTGCAATATTTTCATGCCTTCTACTTCTTGTGCTAATTTTTTGGCTTTAGATTTTATGAACTATGCAAGTTACTCATCTATTCATGTGTCATATATGCAAAAATCAAGGGAAGTAAAAATGGATGACATATACATATACAACATGTACACCTTGTCTCTTTTGTTAGCCACATTTCAGATTAAGCAACGCCGAGGACGGCTTTATTTTCAAGAAGGGGAGGATGATGAGGACATGACTACCTTGGATATGACCAAAAATATTGCATATATGCATATTTGTCAGGTGATTTCTAGTGCAAACTATTCAATAATCTATTTATGTTATCCAGAACAAAAATACTTCACACACTTTTGTGTTTTGTCTAATTGCAGGTGTATGGGACATTTGTACAATCCACATATGAAGATAAGGAAGAAAGAGATGTTTATTTGCTGTCCAAAAAGTTCTCTCACGTCACTTTTCGCCCAAGAGAAGATAGAGTCCAAGTCTCCCACGTTCTGGATTCAGATTCGGACTGCACAGACATACCTGACTCAAAACGCACACAAGTTTTTCATACGGACTCTGAATCGGGTGATTCTTTTTTTGTTGGAAACTAGATTTCCTGCACTTTCCAACCCAATTGGAATCACCTTCAAATTCGTCCGGAGCGTTGAGTTGTGGACGAAAAAATCTGATGCTACAGCAGAATCCGAGTCAAACTACAAGTCCAAAGGTATTACATCACCTCCACTTGGGCCCATTGGCCTTGTACGACCTAGATTTAGTTTTAGGCTGCCTTGGGACGTCCTCCCACCTCCTTGGGCGCCACCCCTTGCTCCTATATAAGTAGATCCATCTAGTAGCTTTTTGATGAGGACATGACTACCTTGGATATGACCAAAAATATTGCATATATGCATATTTGTCAGGTGATTTCTAGTGCAAACTATTCAATAATCTATTTATGTTATCCAGAACAAAAATACTTCACACACTTTTGTGTTTTGTCTAATTGCAGGTGTATGGGACATTTGTACAATCCACATATGAAGATAAGGAAGAAAGAGATGTTTATTTGCTGTCCAAAAAGTTCTCTCACGTCACTTTTGGCCCAAGAGAAGATAGAGTCCAAGTCTCTCACGTTCTGGATTCAGATTCGGACTGCACAGACACACCTGACTCAAAACGCACACAAGTTTTTCATACGGACTCCGAATTGGGTAGTTCTTTTTTTGTTGGAAACTAGATTTCGTGCACTTTCCAACCCAATTGGAATCACTTTCAAATTCGTCCGGAGCGTTGAGTTGTGGACGAAACAATCTGATGCTGCAGCAGAATCCGAGTCAAACTACAAGTCCAAAGGTGTTACATCACCTCCACTTGGGCCCATTGGCCTTGTACGACCTAGATTTAGTTTTAGGCTGCCTTGGGACGTCCTCCCACCTCCTTGGCCGCCACCCCTTGCTCCTATATAAGTAGATCCATCTAGTAGCTTTTCCTTGGGATTTGTTTAGTTAAAAGTTAGCCATTGCAACTTCGTGTACTTTGTTTGTGTCCAACGACCAGACCAAGACCGCTTCCGGATCCCCACCATTATCAATACTTCATATATATTTGCAATATTCAGATTGCTTTATCATATTCTTGCTCGTTCTTCGATTGCTTGCAGGAATAGACCTTCGTGGTCAGGCTGACCGTGCTTCCAGCATCGTCAGTAACCTCAGGAGATTGGTTTAGCGATTGCTAAGGCGCAACGTCGTGCACGTTTGTAGTCGGATCGTCAAAGTCGACTTCCACCAAAGCGAAATCCACCATCTCATCGAAAGACGGGACACCTCCGCCTCTATCAAGTGGTATCAGTTTTCAGGTTGCTCGGTGAGAATTTCCAGTTTTCCTAGATTAGATTTATTTTCTTACCTATTGTCCAAGAAAAAGCCACAAAAAAAAGTTAGATCTGTTCATCCTTTATCCAAGCCAGTCTGAGCCTTTGCAATTTTCTATTCACTGCTTGCATAGTTGAATTATCGGTTGCATCGTCGTGTTAGTTGCTGGTCTTAGTGTCTAGTTCCTTTAGAGTTTCGAGTTCTGTTCACATTAGTCACGCAGCCGCTGCATCATTATCCTATCCGCTGTCCACCATCCAATCCACCAATTTCCACCACGTGCTACGCACTGTTTATTGTCATAATCATAGTTGAGGTCACTCACATCTTCGCCTGATCGAATCTGCATCTTATCTAGTTTGTCTTGGAAAGAGGGAGAAAAAGAAGATAAAGAAAAAAAAAGAGAGAAAAAAGGAAAGAAAAAAAAAGAAAAAGAGGGAGAAGAAAAAGAAAAAAAAAGCGTGAGAAAAAAAAAGAGAGAAGAAAAAAAATTGGATCTATCTAGAATCAATCTCGTACCTGAATTCGGATTGGAATCTGTTTTGTGCACTGTTCAGTAAAACAGCTTGGCTATTGTTTCACATCATTATCTTTACTGCCGTTGTGATCTTCACTTATATCTTGCTGTCCAGAGCTACTTTGTATCCTTCATTGATGCTGGTTGTGCTACGACGTGAGCTCATTAGTGTTCTAGGCTCGCGTCTCTAGTTCGGTCTAGCCTAGGACCAGCACAGTACCGTCGTTGAGCGTTTATTCAACATTGCATCTTTGAATTGATTATTGCTAATCTTTTGCTACCATATATAGCCAACCCAGCTCCACATATTTCTACACCGTGTATACGTACGCTCCCCTGGCAATCGCTTTACTCAATATTCGGAGTTACTTGACACCGCTGGTTGCCGATCACCGCCTGCTGCATGGTAAGAACTTGTAAGACATTGATATTTGCTTTACTGTGAGCGTTTTACCACCACATCCTAGTAGTTATAGGAACATTATTTCTGGGTTTTGTTTCTTGTTCTACTAATCATGACAGGATCCAGAGTCAATTCATGGGCTTTGTCGATCGCGGGAGACGTGCCACCACCTTTGCAAATACCACAACCGTCACGAGAGGTGCACAAACATCCAAATGCACATGATCAGGTTAATGTATCTATACCACCATTTAATGGCCGTTTTAAACCTGCTTTATATATTGAATGGGAGTTCGACATAAAAAATATATTTGCTTCCCATAATTTCGATGAACATAAAAAGGTTAAGGTTGCGGTTGGTTCTTTCACTGGTTATGCTTTGGTTTGGTGGAGTGAATATTGTCGGTTACACACTGATTATATACCTACTGATAGAGGCGGGGGTCCCGATCTTTCGATGAGATGATAACTATCGATTTGGTGGAGACGACTTTGACGATCCGACTACAAACGTGCACGACGTTGCGCCTTAGCAATCGCTAAACCAACTCCGAGAGGTTATTGACCACGCCGGAGCACAATCAACCTGACCACGAAGGTCTATTCCTGCAAGCAATCGAAGAACAAGCAAGAATATGATAAAAGCAATCTGAATATTGCGAGTTTATATGAAGTATTGATAAAGGTGGGGATCCGTAAGCGGTCTTGGTCTGGTCGTTGGACACAAACGAAGTACACGAAGTTGCAATGGCTAACTTTTAACTAAACAAATCCCAAGGAAAAGCTACTAGATGGATCTACTTATATAGGAGCAAGGGGTGGCGGCCAAGGAGGTGGGAGGACGTCCCAAGGCAGCCTAAAACTAAATCTAGGTCGTACAAGGCCAATGGGCCCAAGTGGAGGTGATGTAACACCTTTGGACTTGTAGTTTGACTCGGATTCTGCTGTAGCATCAGATTGTTTCGTCCACAACTCAACGCTCCGGACGAATTTGAAGGTGATTCCAATTGGGTTGGAAAGTGCACGAAATCTAGTTTCCAACAAAAAAAGAATCACCCAATTCGGAGTCCGTATGAAAAACTTGTGTGCGTTTTGAGTCAGGTGTGTCTGTGCAGTCCGAATCTGAATCCAGAACGTGAGAGACTTGGACTCTATCTTCTCTTGGGCCAAAAGTGACGTGGGAGAACTTTTTGGACAGCAAATAAACATCTCTTTCTTCCTTATCTTCATATGTGGATTGTACAAATGTCCCATACACCTGCAATTAGACAAAACACAAAAGTGTGTGAAGTATTTTTGTTCTGGATAACATAAATAGATTATTGAATAGTTTGCACTAGAAATCACCTGACAAATATGAATATATGCAATATTTTTGGTCATATCCAAGGTAGTCATGTCCTCATCATCCTCCCCTTCTTGAAAATAAAGCCGTCCTCGGCGTTGCTTAATCTGAAATGTGGCTAACAAAAGAGACAAGGTGTACATGTTGTATATGTATATGTCATCCATTTTTACTTCCCTTGATTTTTGCATATATGACACATAAATAGATGAGTAACTTGCATAGTTCATAAAATCTAAAGCCAAAAAATTAGCACAAGAAGTAGAAGGCATGAAAATATTGCAACTCAGTTTGCACATATAAGTGAAGCTCTTATTCATTTCAAAAGATTGACAATGTTCATCATTAAACCATCCCAACATTGGTGAATAAACCTTAGTTGCATCAAATTTACATGTTACAACATGCTTAAATAAGCAAACATGCAATAAGTCATTCAACACAGAATCATCACCAAGATTAGAGGTCATATCAAAATGATTAAACATTGGTTCTTTTGCATCAATAGTTAATTCAATGGGTGCACTCAAAATTGTTGGTATTTCAGTTGTTTGATCACATGGCAAAGTCAAATTATCAACGTAGTCCTCTAAAATAGGTGGTGTGATCAAAGTAGTGGGTAGCTCATCAGATGGTGCATTCAAATTGACAAGGCATTCATCATTCTCATGTAGAGATGGAAGATCAGTACCTTTGTCATTACCTCTTATGATCAACTCAGATGATGTAGCCATTCTCGGGGGTGATGTGTCACATGGTGGAGGTGATGTAGTCCTGACAACAACGGATGTGGTTGTCATAGTATGCCTAGTAGTTGAAGGAACAATCATATCAACTCTTGGAATGTGCACCGTGCGCTTGTTCTCCTCGTGGCCAACACGTCGTTTTATTTCCTGTTCAGCTTTGCAAGCAAGATGAAACAAATGGTCCATAGGATAACACTCTTCATGAATTAGTATCTCTTGAATATCACGGTTTAATCCTCCCCAAAATCTATTCATAAAATCATCTTCACTTTCTTCTAAAGAGGAATGCAACAAGGTAGTTTGTAAATCATCATAATATTTTGTTACAGTTTCACTACCTTGTTTTAAGTGTTGCAACTTCTTAATCATGTCACGAGTATAATAAGCAGGGACGAAAGTATGTCGCATGGCAAGTTTCAAATCATCCCAAGTAGTAGGTATATAATCAGGGTGTAACCGACAATATTCACTCCACCAAACCAAAGCATAACCAGTGAAAGAACCAACCGCAACCTTAACCTTTTTATGTTCATCGAAATTATGGGAAGCAAATATATTTTTTATGTCGAACTCCCATTCAATATATAAAGCAGGTTTAAAATGGCCATTAAATGGTGGTATAGATACGTTAACCTGATCATGTGCATTTGGAAGTTTGTGCACCTCTCGTGACGGTTGTGGTATTTGCAAAGGTGGTGGCACGTCTCCCGCGATCGACAAAGCCCATGAATTGACTCTGGATCCTGTCATGATTACTAGAACAAGAAACAAAACCCAAAAATAATGTTCCTATAACTACTAGGATGTGGTGGTAAAACGCTCACAGTAAAGCAAATATCAATGTCTTACAAGTTCTTACCATGCAGCAGGCGGTGATCGGCAACCAGCGGTGTCAAGTAACTCCGAATATTGAGTAAAGCGATTGCCAGGGGAGCGTACGTATACACGGTGTAGAAATATGTGGAGCTGGGTTGGCTATATATGGTAGCAAAAGATTAGCAATAATCAATTCAAAGATGCAATGTTGAATAAACGCTCAACGACGGTACTGTGCTGGTCCTAGGCTAGACCGGACTAGAGACGCGAGCCTAGAACACTATGAGGTCACGGCGTAGCACAACTAGCATCAATGAAGGATACTAAGTAGCTCTTGACAGCAAGATATAAGTGAAGATCACAACGGCGGTGAAGATAATGATGAAAAACAACTGCCAAGCAGGATATACAACAACTCTCTCTCCAACTTTCCTCTTGAAAAGTTTGAGACAATTTTCTGATAAATTCTTTCAAAGAATGCTACTAACTCAAGCTTTCCAATGCAACAAGAATCACTCAATTCCGAGTTGATATGAGGAGTCAAAGAATTCTAAAACTGGCCTGAAAATTTGGAACAAGCTGTGTTCACGAACTTCAGAGGGCAAAAAGACCTATTTAGAAGCCGATTTTGAGGTGTCAAATATTGAACTAGCTTATGCAACTATTTAGATGCGGCTCGTCGCTAGCTTCAATTTGAGTACTCACGGAGCCAAAACGGACTTCGTATGAGGAAGATACACCTGTTTTACTGAACAGTGCGCAAAACAGATTCCAATCCGAATTCAGGTACGAGATTGATTCTAGATAGATCCGATTTTTTTTCTTCTCTCTTTTTTTTTCTCATGCTTTTTTTTTCTTTTTCTTCTCTCTCTTTTTCTTTTTTTTCCTCTATCTTTCTTTTCTCCCTCTTTCCAAGACAAACTAGATAAGATGCAGATTGGATCAGGCGAAGATGTGAATGACCTCAACTATGATTATGACAATGAACAGTGCGTAGCACGTGGTGGAAACTAATGGATGGGATGGTGGACAGCGGAAGGGATAATGATGCAGCGGCGGCGTGACTAATGTGAACAGAACTCGAAACTCTAAAGGAACTAGACACTAAGACCAACAACTAACACGACGATGCAACCGATAATTCAACTATGCAAGCAATGAATAGAAAATTGCAAAGGCTCAGACTGGCTTGGATAAATGATGAACAGATCTAACTTTTTTATGGATTTTTCATGGACTGTAGGTATGAATGACAGATGCGATCTAAAAAATGAAAAACTGTAAAATCTCACCGAGCAACCTGAAAACTGATACCACTTGATAGAGGCGGGGGTCCCGATCTTTCGATGAGATGATAACTATCGATTTGGTGGAGACGACTTTGACGATCCGACTACAAATGTGCACGACGTTGCGCCTTAGCAATCGCTAAACCAACTCCGAGAGGTTATTGACCACGCCGGAGCACAATCAACCTGACCACGAAGGTCTATTCCTGCAAGCAATCGAAGAACAAGCAAGAATATGATAAAAGCAATCTGAATATTGCGAGTTTATATGAAGTATTGATAAAGGTGGGGATCCGTAAGCGGTCTTGGTCTGGTCGTTGGACACAAACGAAGTACACGAAGTTGCAATGGCTAACTTTTAACTAAACAAATCCCAAGGAAAAGCTACTAGATGGATCTACTTATATAGGAGCAAGGGGTGGCGGCCAAGGAGGTGGGAGGACGTCCCAAGGCAGCCTAAAACTAAATCTAGGTCGTACAAGGCCAATGGGCCCAAGTGGAGGTGATGTAACACCTTTGGACTTGTAGTTTGACTCGGATTCTGCTGTAGCATCAGATTGTTTCGTTCACAACTCAACGCTCCGGACGAATTTGAAGGTGATTCCAATTGGGTTGGAAAGTGCACGAAATCTAGTTTCCAACAAAAAAGAATCACCCAATTCGGAGTCCGTATGAAAAACTTGTGTCTGTTTTGAGTCAGGTGTGTCTGTGCAGTCCGAATCTGAATCCAGAACGTGAGAGACTTGGACTCTATCTTCTCTTGGGCCAAAAGTGACGTGAGAGAACTTTTTGGACAGCAAATA
The DNA here is from genome assembly GCF_018294505.1 of Triticum aestivum. Lineage (NCBI taxonomy): Eukaryota > Viridiplantae > Streptophyta > Magnoliopsida > Poales > Poaceae > Triticum > Triticum aestivum. The sequence goes on along the minus strand of NW_025228180.1, from coordinate 5,772 downwards.
AACATCTCTTTCTTCCTTATCTTCATATGTGGATTGTACAAATGTCCCATACACCTGCAATTAGACAAAACACAAAAGTGTGTGAAGTATTTTTGTTCTGGATAACATAAATAGATTATTGAATAGTTTGCACTAGAAATCACCTGACAAATATGCATATATGCAATATTTTTGGTCATATCCAAGGTAGTCATGTCCTCATCAGGTGCAGCAATGGTGCTGAAATCTCTCACAAAACGCCTATAGAATCCAGCGAGGCCAAGAAAACTCCTCACTTGTGTGACCGTTTTGGGTTGCGGCCAACTCTCAATAGCTTCAATCTTGGCTTTATCAACTTCAATTCCCTGTGGAGTAACAACATAGCCAAGAAAAGATACTCGGTCGGTGCAAAAGGTGCACTTCCCAAGGTTACCAAACAAACATGCATCACGTAGAGCAATAAAAACAGCACGTAAATGTTCCAAATGTTCTTCCAAAGATCTGCTATAAATCAATATGTCATCAAAGTAAACTACCACAAATCGTCCAATGAAAGCACGTAAAACTTCGTTCATTAATCTCATGAAAGTACTAGGTGCATTAGTTAACCCAAAAGGCATGACTAACCACTCATATAATCCAAACTTAGTTTTGAATGCTGTTTTCCATTCATCTCCCAATTTCATACGAATTTGATGGTATCCACTACGCAAATCAACTTTGGAGAATATTGTAGAGCCACTCAATTCATTAAGCATATCATCTAGCCTAGGAATAGGATGACGATAACGAATAGTAATATTATTAATGCCTCTACAATCAACACACATACGTGATGTACCATCCTTTTTCGGCACTAGAATAATAGGAACAGCACAAGGACTAAGGGATCCGCGTATATAACCTTTGTCGAGAAGCTCTTGTACTTGACGCATAATCTCCTTCGTCTCCTCTGGATTGGTACGGTATGGTGCACGGTTTGGCAGTGAAGCACCGGGAATTAAGTCAATCTGATGCTCAATCCCTCAAATAGGCGGTAATCCCGGTGGCACGTCTTGTGGAAAGACGTCAGCGAACTCCTGCAAAATGTTAGTGACAGCAGGAGGCAAAGAGGAAGGCACGTCCTCGAATGAAAATAATGCCTCTTTGCACACAAAAGCATAGCAAACAGATTTGCTGAAATCTAGCTCATCAATATCAGATTTGGTGGCAAATAAACATGCACTTTTCAATTTAATTTCAGAAGCAACACTAGATGGTTTATTATTAGGCTTCATTTGCTGCTCAAATTCTTTTGCCACAATCTGATTTTCACTCTTATTCGTCTCCTGTTTTGCTTTATTAGCTCTATTAATATCATCTTTCAAAATGGAATCAGGAGTCATAGGAAGCAAAGTAATATTTTTATCCTTATGAACAAGAGTATAGTGATTGTTTCTACCATGGTGTACAGAATTTTTATCAAATTGCCATGGTCTACCAAGTAATAAGGAACATGCTTGCATAGCTACCACATCACAATCAACATAATCATCATATGTAGAGATACTACAATGACACGAACAGTACGTGTTACCTTAACATTGCCGCTGTTGTTGAACCATTGGATGTAGTAAGGATGTGGATGTCGTCTTGTGGTGAGAGAAAGCTTCTCCACCATCTCCATGCTAGCCAAGTTGTTGCAGCTCCCTCCGTCTATAATGACGCGCACAGAACGTTCTTTCACAACTCCCTTGGTATGGAAGAAATTGTGCCTCTGATTTTGCTCAGCTTGTGTGACCTGCACACTCAAAACACGTTGAGCAACTAAACATTCATACCTGTCAGCGTCTTCAGGAGCCATGTATTGCGTCTCATGATCAGAATCATCTCCACCATGTTCTTCACGTGTAATAAGAGCCAAAGTCTCCTCATCATAGTCACTAGCGGACTCATATCCACCATCCGCGGTAGCAATCATCACACGCGGAGATTTGCATTCTCTCGCATAATGACCTCCTCCCTTACAACGACGACAAATAATATCACTTGTGTGCCCTGTTGATGCCATGGAAGAAGAAGAACGCTGTGCAGGCCCCGCAGGTGCGCTCTTGGCAGATAATGGTGGTTGTGCCTGTTTTCTTGTATCACGGCTGGAGGTGGCACCGGATGGAGGTGCTGGTGCAGTTGAAGTAGAAGATGCACGTGGTGTCCATGATGAAGGTCGGCCTGCAGAAAAGTTAGTTTGCCCCAATGCTTGTCGATCCTGCACTTCACGTTCAGCTTTACAAGCAAGATGGAATAAACGAGTGATATTAGTATACTCCTTATAGTCTAGAATGGTCTGAATCTCTCTATTTAATCCACCCAGAAAACATGCAAGCATAGCTTCATTCTCCTCAACAATACCACATCTAATCATGCCAGTTTGTAATTCCTGATAATATTCTTCTACAGAATTTTTCCCTTGTCTTAAACGCTGCAATTTTTGAAGCAATTCACGTTGATAATATGGTGGACCCAACGCGTACGCATAGCAGTTTTCAAAGCAGCCCAAGTAGTTGGAATAGGATATAATCTACAATGTTCAGACCACCATACACATGCAAAACTAGTGAAAGCACAAACAGCAGCAGCAACTCGTCTCTCCTCAGGATATTGTAAACATGTAAATCATTGTTCAGTTTCTAACTCCCAAGTAAGATATATATCAGGAACATATCTACCCTCAAATGGTGGAATATTCAATTTCAGTTTAGGAATATGGACATCATCTCGTACCTGAGGTGGTGGTGCAGGCCTACCATTACGAATATATACCTGAGGTCGACCTGCTGGTGGTGGTGCAGGTGGCTGCACGTAGTGCTGATTTTGATCAACCTCATCCTCATAATCTCCCACATAATCATCCTCCTCCGCATCAGCAGCAGGAGCCACAGAAGTATCAACAGCAGCACCAACAGTTTGGCCAAACGCAAGAGGAACACGGCTCGCTCGGCGAAGGTCTGTTTCGCGACGTGGAGGTAGTCGTTGTTGTTGTTGTTGGAGAGGTGCGTTAGGTGCAGCGGGTGGTGGTGGTGGAAGACGCGCGAGCAATTCATTAAACTTGTTATCGAGCTTTCTTTCGAACGTCTTCTCCATGCCATCTATCTTCTCCATGGCCTCTTCAAATCTGTTTAGCACATCTTCCACCTGTCCACTCATCATTTGCTGAAATTTATCATGCAAATCCTTATTCGTCATGTTCTCCCAGTGATAGAGGCGGGGTGTCCCGATCTTTCGATGAGATGATAACTATCGATTTGGTGAAGATGACTTTGACGATCCGACTACAAACGTGCACGACGTTGCGCCTTAGCAATCGCTAAACCAACTCCGAGAGGTTATTGACCACGCCGAAGCACAATCAACCTGACCACGAAGGTCTATTCCTGCAAGCAATCGAAGAACAAGCAAGAATATGATAAAGCAATCTGAATATTGCGAATATAGATGAAGTATTGATAAAGGTGGGGATCCGTAAGCGGTCTTGCTCTAGTCGTTGGACACAAACGAAGTACACGAAGTTGCAACGGCTAACTTTTAACTAAACAAATCCCAAGGAAAAGTGATAGAGGCGGAGGTGTCCCGTCTTTCGATGAGATGGTGGATTTCGCTTTGGTGGAAGTCGACTTTGACGATCCGACTACAAACGTGCACGACGTTGCGCCTTAGCAATCGCTAAACCAATCTCCTGAGGTTACTGACGATGCTGGAAGCACGGTCAGCCTGACCACGAAGGTCTATTCCTGCAAGCAATCGAAGAACGAGCAAGAATATGATAAAGCAATCTGAATATTGCAAATATATATGAAGTATTGATAATGGTGGGGATCCGGAAGCGGTCTTGGTCTGGTCGTTGGACACAAACAAAGTACACGAAGTTGCAATGGCTAACTTTTAACTAAACAAATCCCAAGGAAAAGCTACTAGATGGATCTACTTATATAGGAGCAAGGGGTGGCGGCCAAGGAGGTGGGAGGACGTCCCAAGGCAGCCTAAAACTAAATCTAGGTCGTACAAGGCCAATGGGCCCAAGTGGAGGTGATGTAACACCTTTGGACTTGTAGTTTGACTCGGATTCTGCTGTAGCATCAGATTGTTTCGTCCACAACTCAACGCTCCGGACGAATTTGAAGGTGATTCCAATTGGGTTGGAAAGTGCACGAAATCTAGTTTCCAACAAAAAAAGAATCACCCAATTCGGAGTCCGTATGAAAAACTTGTGTGCGTTTTGAGTCAGGTGTGTCTGTGCAGTCCGAATCTGAATCCAGAACGTGAGAGACTTGGACTCTATCTTCTCTTGGGCCAAAAGTGACGTGGGAGAACTTTTTGGACAGCAAATAAACATCTCTTTCTTCCTTATCTTCATATGTGGATTGTACAAATGTCCCATACACCTGCAATTAGACAAAACACAAAAGTGTGTGAAGTATTTTTGTTCTGGATAACATAAATAGATTATTGAATAGTTTGCACTAGAAATCACCTGACAAATATGAATATATGCAATATTTTTGGTCATATCCAAGGTAGTCATGCCCTCATCACCTACTACTTGGGATGATTTGAAACTTGCCATGCGACATACTTTCGTCCCTACTTATTATACTCGTGACATGATTAAGAAGTTGCAACACTTAAAACAAGGTAGTGAAACTGTAACAAAATATTATGATGATTTACAAACTACCTTGTTGCATTCCTCTTTAGAAGAAAGTGAAGATGATTTTATGGATAGATTTTGGGGAGGATTAAACCGTGATATTCAAGAGATACTAATTCATGAAGAGTGTTATCCTATGGACCATTTGTTTCATCTTGCTTGCAAAGCTGAACAGGAAATAAAACGACGTGTTGGCCACGAGGAGAACAAGCGCATGGTGCACATTCCAAGAGTTGATATGATTGTTCCTTCAACTACTAGGCATACTATGACAACCACATCCGTTGTTGTCAGGACTACATCACCTCCACCATGTGACACATCGCCCCCGAGATTGGCTACATCATCTGAGTTGATCATAAGAGGTAATGACAAAGGTACTGATCTTCCATCTCTACATGAGAATGATGAATGCCTTGTCAATTTGAATGCACCATCTGATGAGCTACCCACTACTTTGATCACACCACTTATTTTAGAGGACTACGTTGATAATTTGACTTTGCCATGTGATCAAACAACTGAAATACCAACAATTTTGAGTGCACCCATTGAATTAACTATGGATGCAAAAGAACCAATGTTTAATCATTTTGATATGACCTCTAATCTTGGTGATGATTCTGTGTTGAATGACTTATTGCATGTTTGCTTATTTAAGCATGTTGTAGCATGTAAATTTGATGCAAGTAAGGTTTATTCACCAATGTTGGGATGGTTTGATGATGAACATTGTCAATCTTTTGAAATGAATAAGAGCTTCACTTATATGTGCAAACTGAGTTGCAATATTTTCATGCCTTCTACTTCTTGTGCTAATTTTTTGGCTTTAGATTTTATGAACTATGCAAGTTACTCATCTATTCATGTGTCATATATGCAAAAATCAAGGGAAGTAAAAATGGATGACATATACATATACAACATGTACACCTTGTCTCTTTTGTTAGCCACATTTCAGATTAAGCAACGCCGAGGACGGCTTTATTTTCAAGAAGGGGAGGATGATGAGGACATGACTACCTTGGATATGACCAAAAATATTGCATATATGCATATTTGTCAGGTGATTTCTAGTGCAAACTATTCAATAATCTATTTATGTTATC
>NW_025228179.1:130457-132112 GCF_018294505.1 Triticum aestivum | reverse complement strand
TGGAAATGACTCCGGGACCCCCAAACAGAGTAATAGTCCAAGAAACGGGCGAGAATCAGCCCGAACTGTGATTGTTGATGACCGACACGTAAGCGCGCCTTGGAGTTCGACAACCATGGAAATCTCTTTGGGGCCCAAAAACGGTGAGTAATAGTCCATGAAATGGGCCAGAATCGGCTAAAACCGCGAATATTGACGACAGACACGTAAACGCACCCGGGGTTCGACAACCATGGAAATCACTCCGGGACCCCAAAACAGTGAGCAATTGTCCATGAAACGGGCCAGAATCGGCCAAAACTGCGAGTGTTGATGACCAACACGTAAGCACACCTTGGAGTTCGACAACCATGGAAATCGCTTTGGGACCCCAAAACGGTGAGTAATAGTCCATGAAACGGGCCAGAATCGGCCAAAACTGCGAGTGTTGATGACGAACACGTAAGCACACCTTGGGGTTCAACAACTATGGAAATCACTTCGGGACCCGAAAACGATGAGTAACACTCCACGAAATGGGTCATAATTGGACAAAACTGTGAGTGTTAATGACTGACACATAAACACACCCCGGGGTTCATCAATCGTGGAAATCGCTCTGGGTCCCCAAAACGCTGAGTAATAGTCCACGAAATGGACAAGAATCGGCCAAATATGTGAGTGTTGATGATCGACACGTAAACGCACCCCGTGGTTCGTCAATCGTGGAAATGACTCCGGGACCCCCAAACAGAGTAATAGTCCAAGAAACGGGCGAGAATCAGCCCGAACTGTGATTGTTGATGACCGACACGTAAGCGCGCCTTGGAGTTCGACAACCATGGAAATCTCTCTGGGGCCCAAAAACGGTGAGTAATAGTCCATGAAATGGGCCAGAATCGGCTAAAACCGCGAATATTGACGACAGACACGTAAACGCACCCGGGGTTCGACAACCATGGAAATCACTCCGGGACCCCAAAACAGTGAGCAATTGTCCATGAAACGGGCCAGAATCGGCCAAAACTGCGAGTGTTGATGACCAACACGTAAGCACACCTTGGAGTTCGACAACCATGGAAATCGCTTTGGGACCCCAAAACGGTGACTAATAGTCCATGAAACGGGCCAGAATCGGCCAAAACTGCAAGTGTTGATGACCAACACGTAAGCACACCTTGGGGTTCAACAACTATGGAAATCGCTTCGGGACTCAAAAATGATGAGTAATAGTCCACGAAACGGGTCATAATTGGACAAAACTGTGAGTGTTAATGACTGACACATAAACACACCCCGGGGTTCATCAATCGTGGAAATCGCTCTGGGTCCCCAAAACGATGAGTAATAGTCCACGAAACGGACAAGAATCGGCCAAATATGTGAGTGTTGATGATCGACACGTAAACGCACCCCGAGGTTCGTCAATCATGGAAATGACTCCGGGACCCCCAAACAGAGTAATAGTCCAAGAAACGGGCGAGAATCAGCCCGAACTGTGATTGTTGATGACCGACACGTAAGCGCGCCTTGGAGTTCGACAACCATGGAAATCTCTTTGGGGCCCAAAAACGGTGAGTATAGTCCATGAAATGGGCCAGAATCGGCTAAAACCGCGAATATTGACGACAGACACGTAAACGCACCCGGGGTTCGACAACCATGGAAATCACTCC
>NW_025228179.1:124277-130436 GCF_018294505.1 Triticum aestivum | reverse complement strand
CACCCCGGGGTTCATCAATCGTGGAAATCGCTCTGGGTCCCCAAAACGCTGAGTAATAGTCCATGAAACGAGAATCGCTTTGGGGTCCCAAAACGGTGAGTAATAGTCCATGAAACGGGCAAGAAACGACCGAAACCGCGAGTGTTGATGATCGACACGTAAGCGCACCTTGGAGTTCGATAACCATGGAAATCACTCCGGGACCCCGAAATGGTGAGTAATAGTGCATGAAGCGGGCCAGAATCGGCCAAAACTGCGAGTGTTGATGATCAACACGTAAACACATCTTGGGGTTCAACAACTATGGAAATCGCTTCGGGACCCGAAAACATTGAGTAATAGTCCACGAAACGGGTCAGAATTGTACAAAACTGTGGGTGTTGACAACTGACACATAAACGCACCCCGGGGTTCATCAATCGTGGAAATCGCTCTGGGTCCCCAAAACGGCGAGTAATAGTCCACAAAACGGACAAGAATCGGCCAAATATGTGAGTGTTGATGATCGACATGTAAACGCACCCCGAGGTTCGTCAGTCGTGGAAATGACTCTGGGACCCCAAAACAGAGTAATAGTCCAAGAAACGGGCCAGAATCAGCCCGAACCGTGATTGTTGATGACCGGCACATAAGCGCACCTTGGAGTTCGACAACCATGGAAATCGCTTTGGGGTCCAAAAACGGTGACTAATAGTCCATGAAACGGGCCAGAATCGGCCAAAACTGCAAGTGTTGATGACCAACACGTAAGCACACCTTGGGGTTCAACAACTATGGAAATCACTTTGGGACCCAAAAATGATGAGTAATAGTCCACGAAACGGGTCATAATTGGACAAAACTGTGAGTGTTAATGACTGACACATAAACACACCCCGGGGTTCATCAATCGCGGAAATCGCTCTGGGTCCCCAAAACACTGAGTAATAGTCCACGAAATGGACAAGAATCGGCCAAATATGTGAGTGTTGATGATCGACACGTAAACGCACCCCGAGGTTCGTCAATCGTGGAAATGACTCCGGGACCCCCAAACAGAGTAATAGTCCAAGAAACGGGCGAGAATCAGCCCGAACTGTGATTGTTGATGACCGACACGTAAGCGCGCCTTGGAGTTCGACAACCATGGAAATCTCTTTGGGGCCCAAAAACAGTGAGTAATAGTCCATGAAACGGGCCAGAATCGGCTAAAACCGCGAATACTGACGACAGACACGTAAACGCACCCGGGGTTCGACAACCATGGAAATCACTCCGGGACCCCAAAACAGTGAGCAATTTTCCATGAAACGGGCCAGAATCGGCCAAAACTGCGAGTGTTGATGACCAACACGTAAGCACACCTTGGAGTTCGACAACCATGGAAATCGCTTTGGGACCCCAAAACGGTGAGTAATAGTCCATGAAACGGGCCAGAATTGGCCAAAACTGCGAGTGTTGATGACGAACACGTAAGCACACCTTGGGGTTCAACAACTATGGAAATCGCTTCGGGACCCGAAAACGATGAGTAATACTCCACGAAATGGGTCATAATTGGACAAAACTGTGAGTGTTAACGACTCACACACAAATGCACCCCGGGGTTCATCAATCGTGGAAATCGCTCTGGGTCCCCAAAACGCTGAGTAATAGTCCATGAAACGAGAATCGCTTTGGGGTCCCAAAACGGTGAGTAATAGTCCATGAAACGGGCAAGAAACGACCGAAACCGCGAGTGTTGATGATCGACACGTAAGCGCACCTTGGAGTTCGATAACCATGGAAATCACTCCGGGACCCCGAAATGGTGAGTAATAGTGCATGAAGTGGGCCAGAATCGGCCAAAACTGCGAGTGTTGATGATCAACACGTAAACACATCTTGGGGTTCAAAAACTATGGAAATCGCTTCGGGACCCGAAAACGTTGAGTAATAGTCCACGAAACGGGTCAGAATTGTACAAAACTGTGGGTGTTGACAACTGACACATAAACGCACCCCGGGGTTCATCAATCGTGGAAATCGCTCTGGGTCCCCAAAACGGCGAGTAATAGTCCACAAAACGGACAAGAATCGGCCAAATATGTGAGTGTTGATGATCGACATGTAAACGCACCCCGAGGTTCGTCAATCGTGGAAATGACTCTGGGACCCCAAAACAGAGTAATAGTCCAAGAAACGGGCCAGAATCAGCCCGAACTGTGATTGTTGATGACCGGCACATAAGCGCACCTTGGAGTTCGACAACCATGGAAATCGCTTTGGGGTCCAAAAACGGTGACTAATAGTCCATGAAACGGGCCAGAATCGGCCAAAACTGCAAGTGTTGATGACCAACACGTAAGCACACCTTGGGGTTCAACAACTATGGAAATCACTTTGGGACCCAAAAATGATGAGTAATAGTCCACGAAACGGGTCATAATTGGACAAAACTGTGAGTGTTAATGACTGACACATAAACACACCCCGGGGTTCATCAATCGTGGAAATCGCTCTGGGTCCCCAAAACGCTGAGTAATAGTCCACGAAATGGACAAGAATCGGCCAAATATGTGAGTGTTGATGATCGACACGTAAACGCACCCCGAGGTTCGTCAATCGTGGAAATGACTCCGGGACCCCCAAACAGAGTAATAGTCCAAGAAACGGGCGAGAATCAGCCCGAACTGTGATTGTTGATGACCGACACGTAAGCGCGCCTTGGAGTTCGACAACCATGGAAATCTCTTTGGGGCCCAAAAACGGTGAGTAATAGTCCATGAAATGGGCCAGAATCGGCTAAAACCGCGAATATTGACGACAGACACGTAAACGCACCCGGGGTTCGACAACCATGGAAATCACTCCGGGACCCCAAAACAGTGAGCAATTGTCCATGAAACGGGCCAGAATCGGCCAAAACTGCGAGTGTTGATGACCAACACGTAAGCACACCTTGGAGTTCGACAACCATGGAAATCGCTTTGGGACCCCAAAACGGTGAGTAATAGTCCATGAAACGGGCCAGAATCGGCCAAAACTGCGAGTGTTGATGACGAACACGTAAGCACACCTTGGGGTTCAACAACTATGGAAATCGCTTCGGGACCCGAAAACGATGAGTAATACTCCACGAAATGGGTCATAATTGGACAAAACTGTGAGTGTTAACGACTCACACACAAATGCACCCCGGGGTTCATCAATCGTGGAAATCGCTCTGGGTCCCCAAAACGCTGAGTAATAGTCCATGAAACGAGAATCGCTTTGGGGTCCCAAAACGGTGAGTAATAGTCCATGAAACGGGCAAGAAACGACCGAAACCGCGAGTGTTGATGATCGACACGTAAGCGCACCTTGGAGTTCGATAACCATGGAAATCACTCCGGGACCCCGAAATGGTGAGTAATAGTGCATGAAGCGGGCCAGAATCGGCCAAAACTGCGAGTGTTGATGATCAACACGTAAACACATCTTGGGGTTCAACAACTATGGAAATCGCTTCAGGACCCGAAAACGTTGAGTAATAGTCCACGAAACGGGTCAGAATTGTAATAAACTGTGGGTGTTGACAACTGACACATAAACGCACCCCGGGGTTCATCAATCGTGGAAATCGCTCTGGGTCCCCAAAACGGCGAGTAATAGTCCACAAAACGGACAAGAATCGGCCAAATATGTGAGTGTTGATGATCGACATGTAAACGCACCCCGAGGTTCGTCAATCGTGGAAATGACTCTGGGACCCCAAAACAGAGTAATAGTCCAAGAAACGGGCCAGAATCAGCCCGAACTGTGATTGTTGATGACCGGCACATAAGCGCACCTTGGAATTCGACAACCATGGAAATCGCTTTGGGGTCCAAAAACGGTGACTAATAGTCCATGAAACGGGCCAGAATCGGCCAAAACTGCAAGTGTTGATGACCAACACGTAAGCACACCTTGGGGTTCAACAACTATGGAAATCACTTTGGGACCCAAAAATGATGAGTAATAGTCCACGAAACGGGTCATAATTGGACAAAACTGTGAGTGTTAATGACTGACACATAAACACACCCCGGGGTTCATCAATCGTGGAAATCGCTCTGGGTCCCCAAAACGCTGAGTAATAGTCCACGAAATGGACAAGAATCGGCCAAATATGTGAGTGTTGATGATCGACACGTAAACGCACCCCGAGGTTCGTCAATCGTGGAAATGACTCCGGGACCCCCAAACAGAGTAATAGTCCAAGAAACGGGCGAGAATCAGCCCGAACTGTGATTGTTGATGACCGACACGTAAGCGCGCCTTGGAGTTCGACAACCATGGAAATCTCTTTGGGGCCCAAAAACAGTGAGTAATAGTCCATGAAACGGGCCAGAATCGGCTAAAACCGCGAATACTGACGACAGACACGTAAACGCACCCGGGGTTCGACAGCCATGGAAATCACTCCGGGACCCCAAAACAGTGAGCAATTTTCCATGAAACGGGCCAGAATCGGCCAAAACTGCGAGTGTTGATGACCAACACGTAAGCACACCTTGGAGTTCGACAACCATGGAAATCGCTTTGGGACCCCAAAACGGTGAGTAATAGTCCATGAAATGGGCCAGAATTGGCCAAAACTGCGAGTGTTGATGACGAACACGTAAGCACACCTTGGGGTTCAACAACTATGGAAATCGCTTCGGGACCCGAAAACGATGAGTAATACTCCACGAAATGGGTCATAATTGGACAAAACTGTGAGTGTTAACGACTCACACACAAATGCACCCCGGGGTTCATCAATCGTGGAAATCGCTCTGGGTCCCCAAAACACTGAGTAATAGTCCATGAAACGAGAATCGCTTTGGGGTCCCAAAACGGTGAGTAATAGTCCATGAAATGGGCAAGAAACGACCGAAACCGCGAGTGTTGATGATCGACACGTAAGCGCACCTTGGAGTTCGATAACCATGGAAATCACTCCGGGACCCCGAAATGGTGAGTAATAGTGCATGAAGCGGGCCAGAATCGGCCAAAACTGCGAGTGTTGATGATCAACACGTAAACACATCTTGGGGTTCAACAACTATGGAAATCGCTTCAGGACCCGAAAACGTTGAGTAATAGTCCACGAAACGGGTCAGAATTGTAATAAACTGTGGGTGTTGACAACTGACACATAAACGCACCCCGGGGTTCATCAATCGTGGAAATCGCTCTGGGTCCCCAAAACGGCGAGTAATAGTCCACAAAACGGACAAGAATCGGCCAAATATGTGAGTGTTGATGATCGACATGTAAACGCACCCCGAGGTTCGTCAATCGTGGAAATGACTCTGGGACCCCAAAACAGAGTAATAGTCCAAGAAACGGGCCAGAATCAGCCCGAACTGTGATTGTTGATGACCGGCACATAAGCGCACCTTGGAATTCGACAACCATGGAAATCGCTTTGGGGTCCAAAAACGGTGACTAATAGTCCATGAAACGGGCCAGAATCGGCCAAAACTGCAAGTGTTGATGACCAACACGTAAGCACACCTTGGGGTTCAACAACTATGGAAATCACTTTGGGACCCAAAAATGATGAGTAATAGTCCACGAAACGGGTCATAATTGGACAAAACTGTGAGTGTTAATGACTGACACATAAACACACCCCGGGGTTCATCAATCGTGGAAATCGCTCTGGGTCCCCAAAACGCTGAGTAATAGTCCACGAAATGGACAAGAATCGGCCAAATATGTGAGTGTTGATGATCGACACGTAAACGCACCCCGAGGTTCGTCAATCGTGGAAATGACTCCGGGACCCCCAAACAGAGTAATAGTCCAAGAAACGGCCGAGAATCAGCCCGAACTGTGATTGTTGATGACCGACACGTAAGCGCGCCTTGGAGTTCGACAACCATGGAAATCTCTTTGGGGCCCAAAAACGGTGAGTAATAGTCCATGAAACGGGCCAGAATCGGCTAAAACCGCGAATACTGACGACAGACACGTAAACGCACCCGGGGTTCGACAACCATTGAAATCACTCCGGGACCCCAAAACAGTGAGCAATTGTCCATGAAACGGGCCAGAATCGGCCAAAACTGCGAGTGTTGATGACGAACACGTAAGCACACCTTGGGGTTCAACAACTATGGAAATCGCTTCGGGACCCGAAAACGATGAGTAATACTCCACGAAACGGGTCATAATTGGACAAAACTG
>NW_025228179.1:114472-122142 GCF_018294505.1 Triticum aestivum | reverse complement strand
AAACTGTGGGTGTTGACAACTGACACATAAACGCACCCCGGGGTTCATCAATCGTGGAAATCGCTCTGGGTCCCCAAAACGGCGAGTAATAGTCCACAAAACGGACAAGAATCGGCCAAATATGTGAGTGTTGATGATCGACATGTAAACGCACCCCGAGGTTCGTCAATCGTGGAAATGACTCTGGGACCCCAAAACAGAGTAATAGTCCAAGAAACGGGCCAGAATCAGCCCGAACTGTGATTGTTGATGACCGGCACATAAGCGCACCTTGGAGTTCGACAACCATGGAAATCGCTTTGGGGTCCAAAAACGGTGACTAATAGTCCATGAAACGGGCCAGAATCGGCCAAAACTGCAAGTGTTGATGACCAACACGTAAGCACACCTTGGGGTTCAACAACTATGGAAATCACTTTGGGACCCAAAAATGATGAGTAATAGTCCACGAAACGGGTCATAATTGGACAAAACTGTGAGTGTTAATGACTGACACATAAACACACCCCGGGGTTCATCAATCGTGGAAATCGCTCTGGGTCCCCAAAACGCTGAGTAATAGTCCACGAAATGGACAAGAATCAGCCAAATATGTGAGTGTTGATGATCGACACGTAAACGCACCCCGAGGTTCGTCAATCGTGGAAATGACTCCGGGACCCCCAAACAGAGTGATAGTCCAAGAAACGGCCGAGAATCAGCCCGAACTGTGATTGTTGATGACCGACACGTAAGCGCGCCTTGGAGTTCGACAACCATGGAAATCTCTTTGGGGCCCAAAAACGGTGAGTAATAGTCCATGAAACGGGCCAGAATCGGCTAAAACCGCGAATACTGACGACAGACACGTAAACGCACCCGGGGTTCGACAACCATGGAAATCACTCCGGGACCCCAAAACAGTGAGCAATTGTCCATGAAACGGGCCAGAATCGGCCAAAACTGCGAGTGTTGATGACGAACACGTAAGCACACCTTGGGGTTCAACAACTATGGAAATCACTTCGGGACCCGAAAACGATGAGTAATACTCCACGAAACGGGTCATAATTGGACAAAACTGTGAGTGTTAACGACTCACACATAAATGCACCCCGGGGTTCATCAATCGTGGAAATCGCTCTGGTCCCCAAAACGCTGAGTAATATACCATGAAACGAGAATCGCTTTGGGGTCCCAAAACGGTGAGTAATAGTCCATGAAACGGGCAAGAAACGACCGAAACCGCGAGTGTTGATGATCGACACGTAAGCGCACCTTGGAGTTCGATAACCATGGAAATGACTCCGGGACCCCGAAATGGTGAGTAATAGTGCATGAAGCGGGCCAGAATCGGCCAAAACTGCGAGTGTTGATGATCAACACGTAAACACATCTTGGGGTTCAACAACTATGGAAATCGCTTCGGGACCCGAAAACGTTGAGTAATAGTCCACGAAACGGGTCAGAATTGTACAAAACTGTGGGTGTTGACAACTGACACATAAACGCACCCCGGGGTTCATCAATCGTGGAAATCGCTCTGGGTCCCCAAAACGGCGAGTAATAGTCCACAAAACGGACAAGAATCGGCCAAATATGTGAGTGTTGATGATCGACATGTAAACGCACCCCGAGGTTCGTCAATCGTGGAAATGACTCTGGGACCCCAAAACAGAGTAATAGTCCAAGAAACGGGCCAGAATCAGCCCGAACTGTGATTGTTGATGACGGGCACATAAGCGCACCTTGGAGTTCGACAACCATGGAAATCGCTTTAGGGTCCAAAAACGGTGACTAATAGTCCATGAAACGGGCCAGAATCGGCCAAAACTGCAAGTGTTGATGACCAACACGTAAGCACACCTTGGGGTTCAACAACTATGGAAATCGCTTCGGGACCCGAAAACGATGAGTAATACTCCACGAAACGGGTCATAATTGGACAAAACTGTGAGTGTTAACGACTCACACATAAATGCACCCCGGGGTTCATCAATCGTGGAAATCGCTCTGGGTCCCCAAAACGCGGAGTAATAGTCCATGAACGAGAATCGCTTTGGGGTCCCAAAACGGTGAGTAAAAGTCCATGAAACGGGCAAGAAACGACCGAAACCGCGAGTGTTGATGATCGACACGTAAGCGCACCTTGGAGTTCGATAACCATGGAAATCACTCCGGGACCCCGAAATGGTGAGTAATAGTGCATGAACCGGGCCAGAATCGGCCAAAACTGCGAGTGTTGATGATCAACACGTAAACACATCTTGGGGTTCAACAACTATGGAAATCGCTTCGGGACCCGAAAACGTTGAGTAATAGTCCACGAAACGGGTCAGAATTGTACAAAACTGTGGGTGTTGACAACTGACACATAAACGCACCCCGGGGTTCATCAATCGTGGAAATCGCTCTGGGTCCCCAAAACGGCGAGTAATAGTCCACAAAACGGACAAGAATCGGCCAAATATGTGAGTGTTGATGATCGACATGTAAACGCACCCCGAGGTTCGTCAATCGTGGAAATGACTCTGGGACCCCAAAACAGAGTAATAGTCCAAGAAACGGGCCAGAATCAGCCCGAACTGTGATTGTTGATGACGGGCACATAAGCGCACCTTGGAGTTCGACAACCATGGAAATCGCTTTAGGGTCCAAAAACGGTGACTAATAGTCCATGAAACGGGCCAGAATCGGCCAAAACTGCAAGTGTTGATGACCAACACGTAAGCACACCTTGGGGTTCAACAACTATGGAAATCGCTTCGGGACCCGAAAACGATGAGTAATACTCCACGAAACGGGTCATAATTGGACAAAACTGTGAGTGTTAACGACTCACACATAAATGCACCCCGGGGTTCATCAATCGTGGAAATCGCTCTGGGTCCCCAAAACGCGGAGTAATAGTCCATGAAACGAGAATCGCTTTGGGGTCCCAAAACGGTGAGTAATAGTCCATGAAACGGGCAAGAAACGACCGAAACCGCGAGTGTTGATGATCGACACGTAAGCGCACCTTGGAGTTCGATAACCATGGAAATCACTCCGGGACCCCGAAATGGTGAGTAATAGTGCATGAACCGGGCCAGAATCGGCCAAAACTGCGAGTGTTGATGATCAACACGTAAACACATCTTGGGGTTCAACAACTATGGAAATCGCTTCGGGACCCAAAAACGTTGAGTAATAGTCCACGAAACGGGTCAGAATTGTACAAAACTGTGGGTGTTGACAACTGACACATAAACGCACCCCGGGGTTCATCAATCGTGGAAATCGCTCTGGGTCCCCAAAACGGCGAGTAATAGTCCACAAAACGGACAAGAATCGGCCAAATATGTGAGTGTTGATGATCGACATGTAAACGCACCCCGAGGTTCGTCAATCGTGGAAATGACTCTGGGACCCCAAAACAGAGTAATAGTCCAAGAAACGGGCCAGAATCAGCCCGAACTGTGATTGTTGATGACGGGCACATAAGCGCACCTTGGAGTTCGACAACCATGGAAATCGCTTTAGGGTCCAAAAACGGTGACTAATAGTCCATGAAACGGGCCAGAATCGGCCAAAACTGCAAGTGTTGATGACCAACACGTAAGCACACCTTGGGGTTCAACAACTATGGAAATCGCTTCGGGACCCGAAAACGATGAGTAATACTCCACGAAACGGGTCATAATTGGACAAAACTGTGAGTGTTAACGACTCACACATAAATGCACCCCGGGGTTCATCAATCGTGGAAATCGCTCTGGGTCCCCAAAACGCGGAGTAATAGTCCATGAAACGAGAATCGCTTTGGGGTCCCAAAACGGTGAGTAATAGTCCATGAAACGGGCAAGAAACGACCGAAACCGCGAGTGTTGATGATCGACACGTAAGCGCACCTTGGAGTTCGATAACCATGGAAATCACTCCGGGACCCCGAAATGGTGAGTAATAGTGCATGAACCGGGCCAGAATCGGCCAAAACTGCGAGTGTTGATGATCAACACGTAAACACATCTTGGGGTTCAACAACTATGGAAATCGCTTCGGGACCCGAAAACGTTGAGTAATAGTCCACGAAACGGGTCAGAATTGTACAAAACTGTGGGTGTTGACAACTGACACATAAACGCACCCCGGGGTTCATCAATCGTGGAAATCGCTCTGGGTCCCCAAAACGGCGAGTAATAGTCCACAAAACGGACAAGAATCGGCCAAATATGTGAGTGTTGATGATCGACATGTAAACGCACCCCGAGGTTCGTCAATCGTGGAAATGACTCTGGGACCCCAAAACAGAGTAATAGTCCAAGAAACGGGCCAGAATCAGCCCGAACTGTGATTGTTGATGACGGGCACATAAGCGCACCTTGGAGTTCGACAACCATGGAAATCGCTTTAGGGTCCAAAAACGGTGACTAATAGTCCATGAAACGGGCCAGAATCGGCCAAAACTGCAAGTGTTGATGACCAACACGTAAGCACACCTTGGGGTTCAACAACTATGGAAATCGCTTCGGGACCCGAAAACGATGAGTAATACTCCACGAAACGGGTCATAATTGGACAAAACTGTGAGTGTTAACGACTCACACATAAATGCACCCCGGGGTTCATCAATCGTGGAAATCGCTCTGGGTCCCCAAAACGCGGAGTAATAGTCCATGAAACGAGAATCGCTTTGGGGTCCCAAAACGGTGAGTAATAGTCCATGAAACGGGCAAGAAACGACCGAAACCGCGAGTGTTGATGATCGACACGTAAGCGCACCTTGGAGTTCGATAACCATGGAAATCACTCCGGGACCCCGAAATGGTGAGTAATAGTGCATGAACCGGGCCAGAATCGGCCAAAACTGCGAGTGTTGATGATCAACACGTAAACACATCTTGGGGTTCAACAACTATGGAAATCGCTTCGGGACCCGAAAACGTTGAGTAATAGTCCACGAAACGGGTCAGAATTGTACAAAACTGTGGGTGTTGACAACTGACACATAAACGCACCCCGGGGTTCATCAATCATGGAAATCGCTCTGGGTCCCCAAAACGGCGAGTAATAGTCCACAAAACGGACAAGAATCGGCCAAATATGTGAGTGTTGATGATCGACATGTAAACGCACCCCGAGGTTCGTCAATCGTGGAAATGACTCTGGGACCCCAAAACAGAGTAATAGTCCAAGAAACGGGCCAGAATCAGCCCGAACTGTGATTGTTGATGACCGGCACATAAGCGCACCTTGGAGTTCGACAACCATGGAAATCGCTTTGGGGTCCAAAAACGGTGACTAATAGTCCATGAAACGGGCCAGAATCGGCCAAAACTGCAAGTGTTGATGACCAACACGTAAGCACACCTTGGGGTTCAACAACTATGGAAATCGCTTTGGGACCCAAAAATGATGAGTAATAGTCCACGAAACGGGTCATAATTGGACAAAACTGTGAGTGTTAATGACTGACACATAAACACACCCCGGGGTTCATCAATCGTGGAAATCGCTCTGGGTCCCCAAAACGCTGAGTAATAGTCCATGAAACGGACAAGAATCGGCCAAATATGTGAGTGTTGATGATCGACACGTAAACGCACCCCGAGGTTCGTCAATCGTGGAAATGACTCCGGGACCCCCAAACAGAGTAATAGTCCAAGAAACGGGCGAGAATCAGCCCGAACTGTGATTGTTGATGACCGACACGTAAGCGCGCCTTGGAGTTCGACAACCATGGAAATCTCTTTGGGGCCCAAAAACGGTGAGTAATAGTCCATGAAACGGGCCAGAATCGGCTAAAACCGCGAATACTGACGACAGACACGTAAACGCACCCGGGGTTCGACAACCATGGAAATCACTCCGGGACCCCAAAACAGTGAGCAATTATCCATGAAACGGGCCAGAATCGGCCAAAACTGCGAGTGTTCATGACGAACACGTAAGCACACCTTGGGGTTCAACAACTATGGAAATCGCTTCGGGACCCGAAAACGATGAGTAATACTCCACGAAACGGGTCATAATTGGACAAAACTGTGAGTGTTAACGACTCACACATAAATGCACCCCGGGGTTCATCAATCGTGGAAATCGCTCTGGTCCCCAAAACGCTGAGTAATAGTCCATGAAACGAGAATCGCTTTGGGGTCCCAAAACGGTGAGTAATAGTCCATGAAACAGGCAAGAAACGACCGAAACCGCGAGTGTTGATGATCGACACGTAAGCGCACCTTGGAGTTCGATAACCATGGAAATCACTCCGGGACCCCGAAATTGTGAGTAATAGTGCATGAAGCGGGCCAGAATCGGCCAAAACTGCGAGTGTTGATGATCAACACGTAAACACATCTTGGGGTTCAACAACTATGGAAATCGCTTCGGGACCCGAAAACGTTGAGTAATAGTCCACGAAACGGGTCAGAATTGTACAAAACTGTGGGTGTTGACAACTGACACATAAACGCACCCCGGGGTTCATCAATCGTGGAAATCGCTCTGGGTCCCCAAAACGGCGAGTAATAGTCCACAAAACGGACAAGAATCGGCCAAATATGTGAGTGTTGATGATCGACACGTAAACGCACCCCGAGGTTCGTCAATCGTGGAAATGACTCCGGGACCCCAAAAAAGAGTAATAGTCCAAGAAACGGGCCAGAATCAGCCCGAACTGTGATTGTTGATGACCGACACATAAGCGCACCTTGGAGTTCGACAACCATGGAAATCGCTTTGGGGCCCAAAAACGGTGACTAATAGTCCATGAAACGGGCCAGAATCGGCCAAAACTGCAAGTGTTGATGACCAACACGTAAGCACACCTTGGGGTTCAACAACTATGGAACTCGCTTCGGGACCCGAAAACGATGAGTAATAGTCCACGAAACGGGTCATAATTGGACAAAACTTCGAGTGTTAACGACTGACACATAAACACACCCCGGGGTTCATCAATCGTGGAAATCGCTCTGAGTCCCCAAAACGCTGAGTAATAGTCCACGAAACGGACAAGAATCGACCAAATATGTGAGTGTTGATGATCGACACGTAAACGCACCCCGAGGTTCGTCAATCATGGAAATGACTCCGGGACCCCCAAACAAAGTAATAGTCCAAGAAACGGGCCAGAATCAGCCCGAACTGTGATTGTTTATGACCGACACGTAAGCGCGCCTTGGAGTTCGTCAACCATGGAAATCGCTTTGGGGCCCAAAAACGGTGAGTAATAGTCCATGAAACGGGCCAGAATCGGCTAAAACCGCGAATGTTGACGACAGACACGTAAACGCACCCGGGGTTCGACAACCATGGAAATCAATCCGGGACCCCAAAACAGTGAGCAATTGTCCGTGAAACGGGCCAGAATCGGCCAAAACTGCGAGTGTTGATGACCAACACGTAAGCACACCTTGGAGTTCAACAACTACGGAAATCGCTTCGGGACCCCAAAACGGGGAATAATAGTCCACAAAACGGGTCAGAATTGGACAAAACTGTGAGTGTTGACGACGGACACATAAACGCACCCCGGGGTTCATCAATCGTGGAAATCGCTCTGGCTCCCCAAAACACTGAGTAATAGTGCACGAAACCGCGAGTAATCGTCCATGAAACGATAATCGCTTTGGGACCCCAAAACGGTGAGTAATAGTCCATGAAACGGGCCATAAACTGCCGAAACCGCGAGTGTTGATGATCGACAAGTA